>NW_027554078.1:0-124146 GCF_045843805.1 Urocitellus parryii
ATCACCTGTGGCTCTTTGCTTCATTGCTTTGCAAAGGGATGGGTCTGAATCAGCCTCTTGGCCCTGTGTGAGGCTGTGGCTTAGATTGTCAGCACCTGATGGATTGAAGAAAGATCCCATGTGTGCATCCAAAGCCAAAATGGCAAAAAAGCAGTCATTTTGGATGAAGTCTCTCGCCTTCCTCTGTAAGGTTCCTGACCTCCATCAAGAGAGCATAGGGATCCTTTGGGTCAAATGAGTTCTTCAAAGCCCTGCAGAGGCTAGCCCATAGGTGCTTGGGTTTTCTCCTGACTCCAATTCACACAAAGAATCTATAGCCCGCAGTCAGTAGGCCTCAAATTGGAGAAGCAGAGCAGTATTAAAGGCAGGCCTATTTGATCACTCCTGGTGCACAGGAAGGCTGTCCAGGCCACCCTGATATTAGGCAAATGAGGGGCAAGGGAGCTTATTGTGGACACTGTCTTGGGCTGCGCCCCTGATGGAAACCTCCAGCCAGAGGTTATGATGAGTGTGTATATGGAAGAAGATGAGGGCCATGTGGCAGTGTTTTGGTTGGAATTGTGGTCCTTTGTGTGGCGGTTGGAAGAGATGACTGGGTCCACCATGGCGAGAACTCTGGTGTGATTCCCCTTGGAGCCTGTGTTCTGGAACTGACCTCAGAGAAGTATTGCCATGAACTGTGTTGAGATTTTAGTAGGCCACGCTTGAGAGTCGCCCTTGGAAACTGAGATCTAGGCCCAGGTTGGCTTTCCACAGAGCACTGGGAATCTCAGCCAGGATATCACATGATTTTATTCTTACAGACCTGGCAGCCATGGTTGAGAGTCAAAACACACATGGACCTCACATGGTAGACCTCAATGGGCCTGGCTTCCTGCGACCTTTTGGCCACTCTTTGGGAAGCTTTGTTTGTGAGAGTTCTCCAGAGCTTTCATTGAAATGAGCTTCCTCACCATTTAATGGTTCCTGAATGAATGGAAACCCACAGTGCCTCCAACTTCATCCTTGAAAAATGGCTAGATAAATACCATGAAATTCTTAAGTTCCCATGACCAGGTGGCACTGGAGAACCTTTGGATGTCCTGTTGCTGATCAGGAGTGTACCAGACAGTGCCTTGATTGGCTGGGTTTCATGAAAATGGTGTAGAACAGAGATGCCAGTAAGGTGGGGCCTGCTGAGTAGTGGGCCTAGAGAAGTGGTGTGCAGGAGTGTGATAAAACATCTGTGGTAGGGCCATGTGGATCTGACATTGGCTTCCAAATGGCTTGTGACTGACATGGTGCAGCCGGCAGACACTTATATGGAAAGGCATCTTGTTATATGGAGAGGTTTCAGGGCAATGTTCAGAATCAGGTTGCTAGGGTCAAGGGGGCGAGCTCTGTGGGATAGAAGACTGGTTGGTGCATTCTCCTAGGACCCTGACCCACCACAGGTGACAGAACTCCCTCCAGCACTGTGTCCCCTTTGAAGTCCTTGTATTTCATGAAGCAAATACCAAACTCCCAGTGCAGCAGCAAGAAACACCACGAAAAGTCGAGGAGGACCAAATGGCTTCACAGTCCACACGGGGAGACACTTAGCCTCCAGTGGCCACTGTGGACCTACAAAGAGAGAATTCAGCACTTCTGCCTCATGTTCATTGGAAAATCAGAAACCATGTCCTCCAGGTCACATAGATGCAGACCCAGCTTTGATGGTCTCACTCCAAAGGAAGCTAAAGCTCCTGACAACAACATATATTTCAAGTGCCCAACCTCAGAGGCAGTTTCTCACGAAGTCTTTAGGCCAGCAGAGCTCCATGTTTGTGGAGTGTTTACCCTGTCCCTTACTTATGGAAACTCCTCTACCACCTCCAAGGTTGGGAACTCCTGAGCATTTTCCATTCCACATATGTATCCACAGATTTTCTAACTCTTCCCCTCGAGTTGCTTCTTCCTTGGGGCGAAGGTCATGTCAAGGCATTGTTCTGGATGAGAGTGGGAAGATTTTTGTGTAGCACGTATTTGCATACACATTGGATTCATTTCCTATTTTCCACTTGAAATACTGATTCCCTGACACTAACCCATACCCTACTAGACTCTGACTATGAGTCCTAATATGATGGAGAAAAAGAACCCAAACAGAATAGAAATACAAGCAGTTCAGAGGAGGCATGGTGTATAGTTGCACTTGCCTTTTGCATTATAAAGGGTAGGTGTTATAAATCTAGTCCAATTGAATAGAAATAGTTCTCCATGTGTTTTTAAAGTTAACAAATATGTGAATTCCTGTCTCCCTTTCTCTGTAGCCTATTCAGCACATGTATTTTTACATGCACATAAAGAATCCTACCTGGTATCCCACGTATATTCTTGTGAGGTGGCTGACTTGGCAGATACAAATTGTGAGAAGAGATCACTCCTCCCAAACGCTGTTGGAACTGAAACTTCAACCTATGGGTGAGCTTCCTACTTGAACAACAGGATACAAAAATCCATGTTCAGTAAAATAAATATTTTTGGATCTGTGGATGATATATATTTCATCATGAATTTCAAATGGCATATATATTTCGAATTTTTAATGTCTGTGTGTGTGTTTTGTGTGTGTGTGTATATATCGATATATATATATACACACACACACAAACTCTCTCCAGACTTTTCAAAATATGAAATATATGTGTCTTATGATACATTCCCTAAATTCATTCATGTTCATATATGTGGATTTATAATCGACTTTCACAAGATTATTCTCAGAAATATTTATCCACCTGAAATACATATTTTATTCCTAGTACTGAAAACTAACTTCCGTGGATGGTGCATAGAAATCCTAATCTTTCTACAGTAACTGACCCAGTTTAACATCAATGCAAGTAGATTCCTATGGGACATGATGTGTATTTTGACATTCATTTTTATTCAACACTGGTACCTTACTATTTCTTCAGCTGATGCACATCATAGGATGTATATTTCATCCTCAAGTTTAAAAATTTCTAGGCATTTGGTTCACTTTCAATCCCTTCCTGCTTCAGAACACATGTATTCCTCCATGTTTCTTGACTGGTTTGTTCATGAGACTTCTTTCCAAACACATGATTTTCCATTTCCATAATCACTTTTGACGCAAAACTCACCCACCCTTCAGGGTAAACCATAACCCTAATATTGCCATTAGATGTATAACTGGTAGGAATGAATGATTGTGTGTCAATATAAGATTTCCTATATACTTTCAGATATCAACTCAATCCATTATTTAAATTGGAAGCAGTTATATTATTTATTCACAGTATGGTCTATTCATGCATTATCTCTATATTCATAGACCCAGGGTACACGTATTTGTACCCCCAAATACTAATTAATACGTCTTCAACATATTGCTCCCAGCAATGGTGGAAGAAGTACTCATGTCACCTGATCTACATATACATTTTATCACTGTCATATTCTGGACACAAAATGCAAAGGTCACACTTATGATTGTAGCAAAGCCTAATTGGAAAGTGAGCATGGATTACTAAAAACTTCCTTCTCCTGGTTGCCTAATGCTCTCCAATGTCAATCCTATTGGTGACTACACACTTGTTTCTTCCTAAGATTACATATTCAACCTCAACCCTGTTGAAAATGTCTATTCCTATCACTCAACTTATACCTTGCCTGATTTCCTAATGTCTCTATTGATATCTGCTTTCCTACATGTTTTTCCCCAGTTCATCATTGTGACTGACTCTTCACATGTGCTGACATTTACATTCACTCTCTAACCGACACCCAATTGCTAAAGAACTTTTGGTCCAAATTTTACACTCACTCTTCTTCCTAAACCTACCGACTAGCTTCCTAATCTTACCTACTATCCCTTTTTGACTGGATGTTCTCTTCTACATTCAATCATCCGAGGTACAAGGTCCTATGCCATTGTATATCAATTTATCTGAGACATCTGTGCAGAATGTGATTCAAAGCTAAGTATCCCAATCAAGGGCCCAATGCCCTTCTGGCCTTCAAATCTTACTTAGATTTCCTTTTTCATACATATATTTCACCTATATATGATTATAAATATCGCAGGTTCCCAATACCATTCTACAACTAGCAGAATGATTCCTAACCCAAATCGAACATGTTCTTAACCCTAACCAGACACTGTTCCCTCAATCTAACTTTACAGAAGAGCAGGGACAGAGTTGGTCTTACAATACAGGAATGGAGGGGATCTTCCACCTGCTGAGAACCTCAAAGGTCCATGCAGAAATGAACCCTGGAGAAGATGTAGGCAGCTATGAAGGCCCTGAGAGAGCAAAAGTCAACTTCCATGGCAAACAACCTGGTCAGGATGAAGGGATGTGTCTGAATGAGCCTCTCTCTTCTTAATGTAGACAAGATGGACCAAACCAGGTCTGTGTGGAGAGCTGTTCCTTGGTGCCTATGGTTGATATTCCATTCTAACTTGTGAAAGTGTCACAGGAAGCAGGGGCAGCCTCCATCTCCTGGGACACTTGCAAGCAACTCTTAGGACACAGTGGTTGCCAGGCAGTGACCTCATTCAGTTCCTGAAGGAAGTGACCTCACCTCACTTCCTTGGTGATGGAACTCTCTGAACTTGGGATCCAGGAAGCCAGGCACCCAGAGGCAGTCCCAGTCCTAGTCCCAGTGGGCTCACTTGTTTGGATTTACCAAGGACAGAGTCAGTCTTCCTTGGTCCCTACTGATGTGAGGATGGCCAAATGCCAGGAAAGCACTGACGAGGGCCTTGCCTGAGAAAGCAGGTCGTGGCTCACCACTGGCTCCTGACAACTTCACAGAGTTGGCCAAGGAGGCCAGATCTGAGACAGGACAGGCCATTTCGGGGCAACATAGTATGGCCCAGCAGTCAGACAACACTCCGGGTAGTCACAGACCTACTTGGGGGAAGGAGGTGCCTTTGTGGGTGTGGGGGTGAGTTTGTGGATTTCTCTCATGTTCTGAGAATAGGTAGGAAAGGCGGTTTGTTTGTTTGGAGTGGACTGTTTCCAGTAAGTCTTTTGACAAGGCGAGTGTTTCTAAGTTTGTGTATCTCACTGTGTCCCTGGTTGTAGACATTAGAAAAGAGAATGCATCAATGGATGTGTCCTGTCTAGTAGAAAGCTTCCCAGTATTCATCCTGCCCAATTTATGAATGGACTGCGGCTTGCCTGATGGATGGGCAACACCTACTATCTTCCTAAGTTCCTGTTTTCTTCCTGCATTCTGGCCACTCTCCAGAATAGGCTCATGGTTTTGTGTCCAAGATATGTACCACCTCCAAGCTCTGTGACATGGCCAAGTACTGGAGAGCTGAAAGGAATGGTGAGCATCTCAGAAAACTCAGATATCAGTGGGACCAGTAAAGTCTCAGTGGAGAAAGCCTGCTTTGGGCCTTTTGCTTACCTATTGTTCTGTTGCCCTGAATGTCAGGAAGGCCTTTGCCTCAGGGCACCCCTTTGTGAAGCCTCAAGAAAACAGTTTTCAAATGGAAATGAATGGGCATCACCTGTGGCTCTTTGCTTCATTGCTTTGCAAAGGGATGGGTCTGAATCAGCCTCTTGGCCCTGTGTGAGGCTGTGGCTTAGATTGTCAGCACCTGATGGATTGAAGAAAGATCCCATGTGTGCATCCAAAGCCAAAATGGCAAAAAAGCAGTCATTTTGGATGAAGTCTCTCGCCTTCCTCTGTAAGGTTCCTGACCTCCATCAAGAGAGCATAGGGATCCTTTGGGTCAAATGAGTTCTTCAAAGCCCTGCAGAGGCTAGCCCATAGGTGCTTGGGTTTTCTCCTGACTCCAATTCACACAAAGAATCTATAGCCCGCAGTCAGTAGGCCTCAAATTGGAGAAGCAGAGCAGTATTAAAGGCAGGCCTATTTGATCACTCCTGGTGCACAGGAAGGCTGTCCAGGCCACCCTGATATTAGGCAAATGAGGGGCAAGGGAGCTTATTGTGGACACTGTCTTGGGCTGCGCCCCTGATGGAAACCTCCAGCCAGAGGTTATGATGAGTGTGTATATGGAAGAAGATGAGGGCCATGTGGCAGTGTTTTGGTTGGAATTGTGGTCCTTTGTGTGGCGGTTGGAAGAGATGACTGGGTCCACCATGGCGAGAACTCTGGTGTGATTCCCCTTGGAGCCTGTGTTCTGGAACTGACCTCAGAGAAGTATTGCCATGAACTGTGTTGAGATTTTAGTAGGCCACGCTTGAGAGTCGCCCTTGGAAACTGAGATCTAGGCCCAGGTTGGCTTTCCACAGAGCACTGGGAATCTCAGCCAGGATATCACATGATTTTATTCTTACAGACCTGGCAGCCATGGTTGAGAGTCAAAACACACATGGACCTCACATGGTAGACCTCAATGGGCCTGGCTTCCTGCGACCTTTTGGCCACTCTTTGGGAAGCTTTGTTTGTGAGAGTTCTCCAGAGCTTTCATTGAAATGAGCTTCCTCACCATTTAATGGTTCCTGAATGAATGGAAACCCACAGTGCCTCCAACTTCATCCTTGAAAAATGGCTAGATAAATACCATGAAATTCTTAAGTTCCCATGACCAGGTGGCACTGGAGAACCTTTGGATGTCCTGTTGCTGATCAGGAGTGTACCAGACAGTGCCTTGATTGGCTGGGTTTCATGAAAATGGTGTAGAACAGAGATGCCAGTAAGGTGGGGCCTGCTGAGTAGTGGGCCTAGAGAAGTGGTGTGCAGGAGTGTGATAAAACATCTGTGGTAGGGCCATGTGGATCTGACATTGGCTTCCAAATGGCTTGTGACTGACATGGTGCAGCCGGCAGACACTTATATGGAAAGGCATCTTGTTATATGGAGAGGTTTCAGGGCAATGTTCAGAATCAGGTTGCTAGGGTCAAGGGGGCGAGCTCTGTGGGATAGAAGACTGGTTGGTGCATTCTCCTAGGACCCTGACCCACCACAGGTGACAGAACTCCCTCCAGCACTGTGTCCCCTTTGAAGTCCTTGTATTTCATGAAGCAAATACCAAACTCCCAGTGCAGCAGCCAGAAACACCACGAAAAGTCGAGGAGGACCAAATGGCTTCACAGTCCACACGGGGAGACACTTAGCCTCCAGTGGCCACTGTGGACCTACAAAGAGAGAATTCAGCACTTCTGCCTCATGTTCATTGGAAAATCAGAAACCATGTCCTCCAGGTCACATAGATGCAGACCCAGCTTTGATGGTCTCACTCCAAAGGAAGCTAAAGCTCCTGACAACAACATATATTTCAAGTGCCCAACCTCAGAGGCAGTTTCTCACGAAGTCTTTAGGCCAGCAGAGCTCCATGTTTGTGGAGTGTTTACCCTGTCCCTTACTTATGGAAACTCCTCTACCACCTCCAAGGTTGGGAACTCCTGAGCATTTTCCATTCCACATATGTATCCACAGATTTTCTAACTCTTCCCCTCGAGTTGCTTCTTCCTTGGGGCGAAGGTCATGTCAAGGCATTGTTCTGGATGAGAGTGGGAAGATTTTTGTGTAGCACGTATTTGCATACACATTGGATTCATTTCCTATTTTCCACTTGAAATACTGATTCCCTGACACTAACCCATACCCTACTAGACTCTGACTATGAGTCCTAATATGATGGAGAAAAAGAACCCAAACAGAATAGAAATACAAGCAGTTCAGAGGAGGCATGGTGTATAGTTGCACTTGCCTTTTGCATTATAAAGGGTAGGTGTTATAAATCTAGTCCAATTGAATAGAAATAGTTCTCCATGTGTTTTTAAAGTTAACAAATATGTGAATTCCTGTCTCCCTTTCTCTGTAGCCTATTCAGCACATGTATTTTTACATGCACATAAAGAATCCTACCTGGTATCCCACGTATATTCTTGTGAGGTGGCTGACTTGGCAGATACAAATTGTGAGAAGAGATCACTCCTCCCAAACGCTGTTGGAACTGAAACTTCAACCTATGGGTGAGCTTCCTACTTGAACAACAGGATACAAAAATCCATGTTCAGTAAAATAAATATTTTTGGATCTGTGGATGATATATATTTCATCATGAATTTCAAATGGCATATATATTTCGAATTTTTAATGTCTGTGTGTGTGTTTTGTGTGTGTGTGTATATATCGATATATATATATACACACACACACAAACTCTCTCCAGACTTTTCAAAATATGAAATATATGTGTCTTATGATACATTCCCTAAATTCATTCATGTTCATATATGTGGATTTATAATCGACTTTCACAAGATTATTCTCAGAAATATTTATCCACCTGAAATACATATTTTATTCCTAGTACTGAAAACTAACTTCCGTGGATGGTGCATAGAAATCCTAATCTTTCTACAGTAACTGACCCAGTTTAACATCAATGCAAGTAGATTCCTATGGGACATGATGTGTATTTTGACATTCATTTTTATTCAACACTGGTACCTTACTATTTCTTCAGCTGATGCACATCATAGGATGTATATTTCATCCTCAAGTTTAAAAATTTCTAGGCATTTGGTTCACTTTCAATCCCTTCCTGCTTCAGAACACATGTATTCCTCCATGTTTCTTGACTGGTTTGTTCATGAGACTTCTTTCCAAACACATGATTTTCCATTTCCATAATCACTTTTGACGCAAAACTCACACACCCTTCAGGGTAAACCATAACCCTAATATTGCCATTAGATGTATAACTGGTAGGAATGAATGATTGTGTGTCAATATAAGATTTCCTATATACTTTCAGATATCAACTCAATCCATTATTTAAATTGGAAGCAGTTATATTATTTATTCACAGTATGGTCTATTCATGCATTATCTCTATATTCATAGACCCAGGGTACACGTATTTGTACCCCCAAATACTAATTAATACGTCTTCAACATATTGCTCCCAGCAATGGTGGAAGAAGTACTCATGTCACCTGATCTACATATACATTTTATCACTGTCATATTCTGGACACAAAATGCAAAGGTCACACTTATGATTGTAGCAAAGCCTAATTGGAAAGTGAGCATGGATTACTAAAAACTTCCTTCTCCTGGTTGCCTAATGCTCTCCAATGTCAATCCTATTGGTGACTACACACTTGTTTCTTCCTAAGATTACATATTCAACCTCAACCCTGTTGAAAATGTCTATTCCTATCACTCAACTTATACCTTGCCTGATTTCCTAATGTCTCTATTGATATCTGCTTTCCTACATGTTTTTCCCCAGTTCATCATTGTGACTGACTCTTCACATGTGCTGACATTTACATTCACTCTCTAACCGACACCCAATTGCTAAAGAACTTTTGGTCCAAATTTTACACTCACTCTTCTTCCTAAACCTACCGACTAGCTTCCTAATCTTACCTACTATCCCTTTTTGACTGGATGTTCTCTTCTACATTCAATCATCCGAGGTACAAGGTCCTATGCCATTGTATATCAATTTATCTGAGACATCTGTGCAGAATGTGATTCAAAGCTAAGTATCCCAATCAAGGGCCCAATGCCCTTCTGGCCTTCAAATCTTACTTAGATTTCCTTTTTCATACATATATTTCACCTATATATGATTATAAATATCGCAGGTTCCCAATACCATTCTACAACTAGCAGAATGATTCCTAACCCAAATCGAACATGTTCTTAACCCTAACCAGACACTGTTCCCTCAATCTAACTTTACAGAAGAGCAGGGACAGAGTTGGTCTTACAATACAGGAATGGAGGGGATCTTCCACCTGCTGAGAACCTCAAAGGTCCATGCAGAAATGAACCCTGGAGAAGATGTAGGCAGCTATGAAGGCCCTGAGAGAGCAAAAGTCAACTTCCATGGCAAACAACCTGGTCAGGATGAAGGGATGTGTCTGAATGAGCCTCTCTCTTCTTAATGTAGACAAGATGGACCAAACCAGGTCTGTGTGGAGAGCTGTTCCTTGGTGCCTATGGTTGATATTCCATTCTAACTTGTGAAAGTGTCACAGGAAGCAGGGGCAGCCTCCATCTCCTGGGACACTTGCAAGCAACTCTTAGGACACAGTGGTTGCCAGGCAGTGACCTCATTCAGTTCCTGAAGGAAGTGACCTCACCTCACTTCCTTGGTGATGGAACTCTCTGAACTTGGGATCCAGGAAGCCAGGCACCCAGAGGCAGTCCCAGCCCCAGTCCCAGTGGGCTCACTTGTTTGGATTTACCAAGGACAGAGTCAGTCTTCCTTGGTCCCTACTGATGTGAGGATGGCCAAATGCCAGGAAAGCACTGACGAGGGCCTTGCCTGAGAAAGCAGGTCGTGGCTCACCACTGGCTCCTGACAACTTCACAGAGTTGGCCAAGGAGGCCAGATCTGAGACAGGACAGGCCATTTCGGGGCAACATAGTATGGCCCAGCAGTCAGACAACACTCCGGGTAGTCACAGACCTACTTGGGGGAAGGAGGTGCCTTTGTGGGTGTGGGGGTGAGTTTGTGGATTTGTCCCATGTTCTGAGAATAGGTAGGAAAGGCGGTTTGTTTGTTTGGAGTGGACTGTTTCCAGTAAGTCTTTTGACAAGGCGAGTGTTTCTAAGTTTGTGTATCTCACTGTGTCCCTGGTTGTAGACATTAGAAAAGAGAATGCATCAATGGATGTGTCCTGTCTAGTAGAAAGCTTCCCAGTATTCATCCTGCCCAATTTATGAATGGACTGCGGCTTGCCTGATGGATGGGCAACACCTACTATCTTCCTAAGTTCCTGTTTTCTTCCTGCATTCTGGCCACTCTCCAGAATAGGCTCATGGTTTTGTGTCCAAGATATGTACCACCTCCAAGCTCTGTGACATGGCCATGTACTGGAGAGCTGAAAGGAATGGTGAGCATCTCAGAAAACTCAGATATCAGTGGGACCAGTAAAGTCTCAGTGGAGAAAGCCTGCTTTGGGCCTTTTGCTTACCTATTGTTCTGTTGCCCTGAATGTCAGGAAGGCCTTTGCCTCAGGGCACCCCTTTGTGAAGCCTGAAGAAAACAGTTTTCAAATGGAAATGAATGGGCATCACCTGTGGCTCTTTGCTTCATTGCTTTGGAAAGGGATGGGTCTGAATCAGCCTCTTGGCCCTGTGTGAGGCTGTGGCTTAGATTGTCAGCACCTGATGGATTGAAGAAAGATCCCATGTGTGCATCCAAAGCCAAAATGGCAAAAAAGCAGTCATTTTGGATGAAGTCTCTCGCCTTCCTCTGTAAGGTTCCTGACCTCCATCAAGAGAGCATAGGGATCCTTTGGGTCAAATGAGTTCTTCAAAGCCCTGCAGAGGCTAGCCCATAGGTGCTTGGGTTTTCTCCTGACTCCAATTCACACAAAGAATCTATAGCCCGCAGTCAGTAGGCCTCAAATTGGAGAAGCAGAGCAGTATTAAAGGCAGGCCTATTTGATCACTCCTGGTGCACAGGAAGGCTGTCCAGGCCACCCTGATATTAGGCAAATGAGGGGCAAGGGAGCTTATTGTGGACACTGTCTTGGGCTGCGCCCCTGATGGAAACCTCCAGCCAGAGGTTATGATGAGTGTGTATATGGAAGAAGATGAGGGCCATGTGGCAGTGTTTTGGTTGGAATTGTGGTCCTTTGTGTGGCGGTTGGAAGAGATGACTGGGTCCACCATGGCGAGAACTCTGGTGTGATTCCCCTTGGAGCCTGTGTTCTTTAACTGACCTCAGAGAAGTATTGCCATGAACTGTGTTGAGATTTTAGTAGGCCACGCATGAGAGTCGCCCTTGGAAACTGAGATCTAGGCCCAGGTTGGCTTTCCACAGAGCACTGGGAATCTCAGCCAGGATATCACATGATTTTATTCTTACAGACCTGGCAGCCATGGTTGAGAGTCAAAACACACATGGACCTCACATGGTAGACCTCAATGGGCCTGGCTTCCTGCGACCTTTTGGCCACTCTTTGGGAAGCTTTGTTTGTGAGAGTTCTCCAGAGCTTTCATTGAAATGAGCTTCCTCACCATTTAATGGTTCCTGAATGAATGGAAACCCACAGTGCCTCCAACTTCATCCTTGAAAAATGGCTAGATAAATACCATGAAATTCTTAAGTTCCCATGACCAGGTGGCACTGGAGAACCTTTGGATGTCCTGTTGCTGATCAGGAGTGTACCAGACAGTGCCTTGATTGGCTGGGTTTCATGAAAATGGTGTAGAACAGAGATGCCAGTAAGGTGGGGCCTGCTGAGTAGTGGGCCTAGAGAAGTGGTGTGCAGGAGTGTGATAAAACATCTGTGGTAGGGCCATGTGGATCTGACATTGGCTTCCAAATGGCTTGTGACTGACATGGTGCAGCCGGCAGACACTTATATGGAAAGGCATCTTGTTATATGGAGAGGTTTCAGGGCAATGTTCAGAATCAGGTTGCTAGGGTCAAGGGGGCGAGCTCTGTGGGATAGAAGACTGGTTGGTGCATTCTCCTAGGACCCTGACCCACCACAGGTGACAGAACTCCCTCCAGCACTGTGTCCCCTTTGAAGTCCTTGTATTTCATGAAGCAAATACCAAACTCCCAGTGCAGCAGCCAGAAACACCACGAAAAGTCGAGGAGGACCAAATGGCTTCACAGTCCACACGGGGAGACACTTAGCCTCCAGTGGCCACTGTGGACCTACAAAGAGAGAATTCAGCACTTCTGCCTCATGTTCATTGGAAAATCAGAAACCATGTCCTCCAGGTCACATAGATGCAGACCCAGCTTTGATGGTCTCACTCCAAAGGAAGCTAAAGCTCCTGACAACAACATATATTTCAAGTGCCCAACCTCAGAGGCAGTTTCTCACGAAGTCTTTAGGCCAGCAGAGCTCCATGTTTGTGGAGTGTTTACCCTGTCCCTTACTTATGGAAACTCCTCTACCACCTCCAAGGTTGGGAACTCCTGAGCATTTTCCATTCCACATATGTATCCACAGATTTTCTAACTCTTCCCCTCGAGTTGCTTCTTCCTTGGGGCGAAGGTCATGTCAAGGCATTGTTCTGGATGAGAGTGGGAAGATTTTTGTGTAGCACGTATTTGCATACACATTGGATTCATTTCCTATTTTCCACTTGAAATACTGATTCCCTGACACTAACCCATACCCTACTAGACTCTGACTATGAGTCCTAATATGATGGAGAAAAAGAACCCAAACAGAATAGAAATACAAGCAGTTCAGAGGAGGCATGGTGTATAGTTGCACTTGCCTTTTGCATTATAAAGGGTAGGTGTTATAAATCTAGTCCAATTGAATAGAAATAGTTCTCCATGTGTTTTTAAAGTTAACAAATATGTGAATTCCTGTCTCCCTTTCTCTGTAGCCTATTCAGCACATGTATTTTTACATGCACATAAAGAATCCTACCTGGTATCCCACGTATATTCTTGTGAGGTGGCTGACTTGGCAGATACAAATTGTGAGAAGAGATCACTCCTCCCAAACGCTGTTGGAACTGAAACTTCAACCTATGGGTGAGCTTCCTACTTGAACAACAGGATACAAAAATCCATGTTCAGTAAAATAAATATTTTTGGATCTGTGGATGATATATATTTCATCATGAATTTCAAATGGCATATATATTTCGAATTTTTAATGTCTGTGTGTGTGTTTTGTGTGTGTGTGTATATATCGATATATATATATACACACACACACAAACTCTCTCCAGACTTTTCAAAATATGAAATATATGTGTCTTATGATACATTCCCTAAATTCATTCATGTTCATATATGTGGATTTATAATCGACTTTCACAAGATTATTCTCAGAAATATTTATCCACCTGAAATACATATTTTATTCCTAGTACTGAAAACTAACTTCCGTGGATGGTGCATAGAAATCCTAATCTTTCTACAGTAACTGACCCAGTTTAACATCAATGCAAGTAGATTCCTATGGGACATGATGTGTATTTTGACATTCATTTTTATTCAACACTGGTACCTTACTATTTCTTCAGCTGATGCACATCATAGGATGTATATTTCATCCTCAAGTTTAAAAATTTCTAGGCATTTGGTTCACTTTCAATCCCTTCCTGCTTCAGAACACATGTATTCCTCCATGTTTCTTGACTGGTTTGTTCATGAGACTTCTTTCCAAACACATGATTTTCCATTTCCATAATCACTTTTGACGCAAAACTCACCCACCCTTCAGGGTAAACCATAACCCTAATATTGCCATTAGATGTATAACTGGTAGGAATGAATGATTGTGTGTCAATATAAGATTTCCTATATACTTTCAGATATCAACTCAATCCATTATTTAAATTGGAAGCAGTTATATTATTTATTCACAGTATGGTCTATTCATGCATTATCTCTATATTCATAGACCCAGGGTACACGTATTTGTACCCCCAAATACTAATTAATACGTCTTCAACATATTGCTCCCAGCAATGGTGGAAGAAGTACTCATGTCACCTGATCTACATATACATTTTATCACTGTCATATTCTGGACACAAAATGCAAAGGTCACACTTATGATTGTAGCAAAGCCTAATTGGAAAGTGAGCATGGATTACTAAAAACTTCCTTCTCCTGGTTGCCTAATGCTCTCCAATGTCAATCCTATTGGTGACTACACACTTGTTTCTTCCTAAGATTACATATTCAACCTCAACCCTGTTGAAAATGTCTATTCCTATCACTCAACTTATACCTTGCCTGATTTCCTAATGTCTCTATTGATATCTGCTTTCCTACATGTTTTTCCCCAGTTCATCATTGTGACTGACTCTTCACATGTGCTGACATTTACATTCACTCTCTAACCGACACCCAATTGCTAAAGAACTTTTGGTCCAAATTTTACACTCACTCTTCTTCCTAAACCTACCGACTAGCTTCCTAATCTTACCTACTATCCCTTTTTGACTGGATGTTCTCTTCTACATTCAATCATCCGAGGTACAAGGTCCTATGCCATTGTATATCAATTTATCTGAGACATCTGTGCAGAATGTGATTCAAAGCTAAGTATCCCAATCAAGGGCCCAATGCCCTTCTGGCCTTCAAATCTTACTTAGATTTCCTTTTTCATACATATATTTCACCTATATATGATTATAAATATCGCAGGTTCCCAATACCATTCTACAACTAGCAGAATGATTCCTAACCCAAATCGAACATGTTCTTAACCCTAACCAGACACTGTTCCCTCAATCTAACTTTACAGAAGAGCAGGGACAGAGTTGGTCTTACAATACAGGAATGGAGGGGATCTTCCACCTGCTGAGAACCTCAAAGGTCCATGCAGAAATGAACCCTGGAGAAGATGTAGGCAGCTATGAAGGCCCTGAGAGAGCAAAAGTCAACTTCCATGGCAAACAACCTGGTCAGGATGAAGGGATGTGTCTGAATGAGCCTCTCTCTTCTTAATGTAGACAAGATGGACCAAACCAGGTCTGTGTGGAGAGCTGTTCCTTGGTGCCTATGGTTGATATTCCATTCTAACTTGTGAAAGTGTCACAGGAAGCAGGGGCAGCCTCCATCTCCTGGGACACTTGCAAGCAACTCTTAGGACACAGTGGTTGCCAGGCAGTGACCTCATTCAGTTCCTGAAGGAAGTGACCTCACCTCACTTCCTTGGTGATGGAACTCTCTGAACTTGGGATCCAGGAAGCCAGGCACCCAGAGGCAGTCCCAGCCCCAGTCCCAGTGGGCTCACTTGTTTGGATTTACCAAGGACAGAGTCAGTCTTCCTTGGTCCCTACTGATGTGAGGATGGCCAAATGCCAGGAAAGCACTGACGAGGGCCTTGCCTGAGAAAGCAGGTCGTGGCTCACCACTGGCTCCTGACAACTTCACAGAGTTGGCCAAGGAGGCCAGATCTGAGACAGGACAGGCCATTTCGGGGCAACATAGTATGGCCCAGCAGTCAGACAACACTCCGGGTAGTCACAGACCTACTTGGGGGAAGGAGGTGCCTTTGTGGGTGTGGGGGTGAGTTTGTGGATTTCTCTCATGTTCTGAGAATAGGTAGGAAAGGCGGTTTGTTTGTTTGGAGTGGACTGTTTCCAGTAAGTCTTTTGACAAGGCGAGTGTTTCTAAGTTTGTGTATCTCACTGTGTCCCTGGTTGTAGACATTAGAAAAGAGAATGCATCAATGGATGTGTCCTGTCTAGTAGAAAGCTTCCCAGTATTCATCCTGCCCAATTTATGAATGGACTGCGGCTTGCCTGATGGATGGGCAACACCTACTATCTTCCTAAGTTCCTGTTTTCTTCCTGCATTCTGGCCACTCTCCAGAATAGGCTCATGGTTTTGTGTCCAAGATATGTACCACCTCCAAGCTCTGTGACATGGCCATGTACTGGAGAGCTGAAAGGAATGGTGAGCATCTCAGAAAACTCAGATATCAGTGGGACCAGTAAAGTCTCAGTGGAGAAAGCCTGCTTTGGGCCTTTTGCTTACCTATTGTTCTGTTGCCCTGAATGTCAGGAAGGCCTTTGCCTCAGGGCACCCCTTTGTGAAGCCTGAAGAAAACAGTTTTCAAATGGAAATGAATGGGCATCACCTGTGGCTCTTTGCTTCATTGCTTTGGAAAGGGATGGGTCTGAATCAGCCTCTTGGCCCTGTGTGAGGCTGTGGCTTAGATTGTCAGCACCTGATGGATTGAAGAAAGATCCCATGTGTGCATCCAAAGCCAAAATGGCAAAAAAGCAGTCATTTTGGATGAAGTCTCTCGCCTTCCTCTGTAAGGTTCCTGACCTCCATCAAGAGAGCATAGGGATCCTTTGGGTCAAATGAGTTCTTCAAAGCCCTGCAGAGGCTAGCCCATAGGTGCTTGGGTTTTCTCCTGACTCCAATTCACACAAAGAATCTATAGCCCGCAGTCAGTAGGCCTCAAATTGGAGAAGCAGAGCAGTATTAAAGGCAGGCCTATTTGATCACTCCTGGTGCACAGGAAGGCTGTCCAGGCCACCCTGATATTAGGCAAATGAGGGGCAAGGGAGCTTATTGTGGACACTGTCTTGGGCTGCGCCCCTGATGGAAACCTCCAGCCAGAGGTTATGATGAGTGTGTATATGGAAGAAGATGAGGGCCATGTGGCAGTGTTTTGGTTGGAATTGTGGTCCTTTGTGTGGCGGTTGGAAGAGATGACTGGGTCCACCATGGCGAGAACTCTGGTGTGATTCCCATTGGAGCCTGTGTTCTGGAACTGACCTCAGAGAAGTATTGCCATGAACTGTGTTGAGATTTTAGTAGGCCACGCTTGAGAGTCGCCCTTGGAAACTGAGATCTAGGCCCAGGTTGGCTTTCCACAGAGCACTGGGAATCTCAGCCAGGATATCACATGATTTTATTCTTACAGACCTGGCATCCATGGTTGAGAGTCAAAACACACATGGACCTCACATGGTAGACCTCAATGGGCCTGGCTTCCTGCGACCTTTTGGCCACTCTTTGGGAAGCTTTGTTTGTGAGAGTTCTCCAGAGCTTTCATTGAAATGAGCTTCCTCACCATTTAATGGTTCCTGAATGAATGGAAACCCACAGTGCCTCCAACTTCATCCTTGAAAAATGGCTAGATAAATACCATGAAATTCTTAAGTTCCCATGACCAGGTGGCACTGGAGAACCTTTGGATGTCCTGTTGCTGATCAGGAGTGTACCAGACAGTGCCTTGATTGGCTGGGTTTCATGAAAATGGTGTAGAACAGAGATGCCAGTAAGGTGGGGCCTGCTGAGTAGTGGGCCTAGAGAAGTGGTGTGCAGGAGTGTGATAAAACATCTGTGGTAGGGCCATGTGGATCTGACATTGGCTTCCAAATGGCTTGTGACTGACATGGTGCAGCCGGCAGACACTTATATGGAAAGGCATCTTGTTATATGGAGAGGTTTCAGGGCAATGTTCAGAATCAGGTTGCTAGGGTCAAGGGGGCGAGCTCTGTGGGATAGAAGACTGGTTGGTGCATTCTCCTAGGACCCTGACCCACCACAGGTGACAGAACTCCCTCCAGCACTGTGTCCCCTTTGAAGTCCTTGTATTTCATGAAGCAAATACCAAACTCCCAGTGCAGCAGCAAGAAACACCACGAAAAGTCGAGGAGGACCAAATGGCTTCACAGTCCACACGGGGAGACACTTAGCCTCCAGTGGCCACTGTGGACCTACAAAGAGAGAATTCAGCACTTCTGCCTCATGTTCATTGGAAAATCAGAAACCATGTCCTCCAGGTCACATAGATGCAGACCCAGCTTTGATGGTCTCACTCCAAAGGAAGCTAAAGCTCCTGACAACAACATATATTTCAAGTGCCCAACCTCAGAGGCAGTTTCTCACGAAGTCTTTAGGCCAGCAGAGCTCCATGTTTGTGGAGTGTTTACCCTGTCCCTTACTTATGGAAACTCCTCTACCACCTCCAAGGTTGGGAACTCCTGAGCATTTTCCATTCCACATATGTATCCACAGATTTTCTAACTCTTCCCCTCGAGTTGCTTCTTCCTTGGGGCGAAGGTCATGTCAAGGCATTGTTCTGGATGAGAGTGGGAAGATTTTTGTGTAGCACGTATTTGCATACACATTGGATTCATTTCCTATTTTCCACTTGAAATACTGATTCCCTGACACTAACCCATACCCTACTAGACTCTGACTATGAGTCCTAATATGATGGAGAAAAAGAACCCAAACAGAATAGAAATACAAGCAGTTCAGAGGAGGCATGGTGTATAGTTGCACTTGCCTTTTGCATTATAAAGGGTAGGTGTTATAAATCTAGTCCAATTGAATAGAAATAGTTCTCCATGTGTTTTTAAAGTTAACAAATATGTGAATTCCTGTCTCCCTTTCTCTGTAGCCTATTCAGCACATGTATTTTTACATGCACATAAAGAATCCTACCTGGTATCCCACGTATATTCTTGTGAGGTGGCTGACTTGGCAGATACAAATTGTGAGAAGAGATCACTCCTCCCAAACGCTGTTGGAACTGAAACTTCAACCTATGGGTGAGCTTCCTACTTGAACAACAGGATACAAAAATCCATGTTCAGTAAAATAAATATTTTTGGATCTGTGGATGATATATATTTCATCATGAATTTCAAATGGCATATATATTTCGAATTTTTAATGTCTGTGTGTGTGTTTTGTGTGTGTGTGTATATATCGATATATATATATACACACACACACAAACTCTCTCCAGACTTTTCAAAATATGAAATATATGTGTCTTATGATACATTCCCTAAATTCATTCATGTTCATATATGTGGATTTATAATCGACTTTCACAAGATTATTCTCAGAAATATTTATCCACCTGAAATACATATTTTATTCCTAGTACTGAAAACTAACTTCCGTGGATGGTGCATAGAAATCCTAATCTTTCTACAGTAACTGACCCAGTTTAACATCAATGCAAGTAGATTCCTATGGGACATGATGTGTATTTTGACATTCATTTTTATTCAACACTGGTACCTTACTATTTCTTCAGCTGATGCACATCATAGGATGTATATTTCATCCTCAAGTTTAAAAATTTCTAGGCATTTGGTTCACTTTCAATCCCTTCCTGCTTCAGAACACATGTATTCCTCCATGTTTCTTGACTGGTTTGTTCATGAGACTTCTTTCCAAACACATGATTTTCCATTTCCATAATCACTTTTGACGCAAAACTCACCCACCCTTCAGGGTAAACCATAACCCTAATATTGCCATTAGATGTATAACTGGTAGGAATGAATGATTGTGTGTCAATATAAGATTTCCTATATACTTTCAGATATCAACTCAATCCATTATTTAAATTGGAAGCAGTTATATTATTTATTCACAGTATGGTCTATTCATGCATTATCTCTATATTCATAGACCCAGGGTACACGTATTTGTACCCCCAAATACTAATTAATACGTCTTCAACATATTGCTCCCAGCAATGGTGGAAGAAGTACTCATGTCACCTGATCTACATATACATTTTATCACTGTCATATTCTGGACACAAAATGCAAAGGTCACACTTATGATTGTAGCAAAGCCTAATTGGAAAGTGAGCATGGATTACTAAAAACTTCCTTCTCCTGGTTGCCTAATGCTCTCCAATGTCAATCCTATTGGTGACTACACACTTGTTTCTTCCTAAGATTACATATTCAACCTCAACCCTGTTGAAAATGTCTATTCCTATCACTCAACTTATACCTTGCCTGATTTCCTAATGTCTCTATTGATATCTGCTTTCCTACATGTTTTTCCCCAGTTCATCATTGTGACTGACTCTTCACATGTGCTGACATTTACATTCACTCTCTAACCGACACCCAATTGCTAAAGAACTTTTGGTCCAAATTTTACACTCACTCTTCTTCCTAAACCTACCGACTAGCTTCCTAATCTTACCTACTATCCCTTTTTGACTGGATGTTCTCTTCTACATTCAATCATCCGAGGTACAAGGTCCTATGCCATTGTATATCAATTTATCTGAGACATCTGTGCAGAATGTGATTCAAAGCTAAGTATCCCAATCAAGGGCCCAATGCCCTTCTGGCCTTCAAATCTTACTTAGATTTCCTTTTTCATACATATATTTCACCTATATATGATTATAAATATCGCAGGTTCCCAATACCATTCTACAACTAGCAGAATGATTCCTAACCCAAATCGAACATGTTCTTAACCCTAACCAGACACTGTTCCCTCAATCTAACTTTACAGAAGAGCAGGGACAGAGTTGGTCTTACAATACAGGAATGGAGGGGATCTTCCACCTGCTGAGAACCTCAAAGGTCCATGCAGAAATGAACCCTGGAGAAGATGTAGGCAGCTATGAAGGCCCTGAGAGAGCAAAAGTCAACTTCCATGGCAAACAACCTGGTCAGGATGAAGGGATGTGTCTGAATGAGCCTCTCTCTTCTTAATGTAGACAAGATGGACCAAACCAGGTCTGTGTGGAGAGCTGTTCCTTGGTGCCTATGGTTGATATTCCATTCTAACTTGTGAAAGTGTCACAGGAAGCAGGGGCAGCCTCCATCTCCTGGGACACTTGCAAGCAACTCTTAGGACACAGTGGTTGCCAGGCAGTGACCTCATTCAGTTCCTGAAGGAAGTGACCTCACCTCACTTCCTTGGTGATGGAACTCTCTGAACTTGGGATCCAGGAAGCCAGGCACCCAGAGGCAGTCCCAGCCCCAGTCCCAGTGGGCTCACTTGTTTGGATTTACCAAGGACAGAGTCAGTCTTCCTTGGTCCCTACTGATGTGAGGATGGCCAAATGCCAGGAAAGCACTGACGAGGGCCTTGCCTGAGAAAGCAGGTCGTGGCTCACCACTGGCTCCTGACAACTTCACAGAGTTGGCCAAGGAGGCCAGATCTGAGACAGGACAGGCCATTTCGGGGCAACATAGTATGGCCCAGCAGTCAGACAACACTCCGGGTAGTCACAGACCTACTTGGGGGAAGGAGGTGCCTTTGTGGGTGTGGGGGTGAGTTTGTGGATTTCTCTCATGTTCTGAGAATAGGTAGGAAAGGCGGTTTGTTTGTTTGGAGTGGACTGTTTCCAGTAAGTCTTTTGACAAGGCGAGTGTTTCTAAGTTTGTGTATC
The DNA here is from genome assembly GCF_045843805.1 of Urocitellus parryii. Classification (NCBI taxonomy): domain Eukaryota; kingdom Metazoa; phylum Chordata; class Mammalia; order Rodentia; family Sciuridae; genus Urocitellus; species Urocitellus parryii. The sequence goes on from NW_027554078.1 coordinate 21,579, forward strand.
TCACTGTGTCCCTGGTTGTAGACATTAGAAAAGAGAATGCATCAATGGATGTGTCCTGTCTAGTAGAAAGCTTCCCAGTATTCATCCTGCCCAATTTATGAATGGACTGCGGCTTGCCTGATGGATGGGCAACACCTACTATCTTCCTAAGTTCCTGTTTTCTTCCTGCATTCTGGCCACTCTCCAGAATAGGCTCATGGTTTTGTGTCCAAGATATGTACCACCTCCAAGCTCTGTGACATGGCCATGTACTGGAGAGCTGAAAGGAATGGTGAGCATCTCAGAAAACTCAGATATCAGTGGGACCAGTAAAGTCTCAGTGGAGAAAGCCTGCTTTGGGCCTTTTGCTTACCTATTGTTCTGTTGCCCTGAATGTCAGGAAGGCCTTTGCCTCAGGGCACCCCTTTGTGAAGCCTGAAGAAAACAGTTTTCAAATGGAAATGAATGGGCATCACCTGTGGCTCTTTGCTTCATTGCTTTGGAAAGGGATGGGTCTGAATCAGCCTCTTGGCCCTGTGTGAGGCTGTGGCTTAGATTGTCAGCACCTGATGGATTGAAGAAAGATCCCATGTGTGCATCCAAAGCCAAAATGGCAAAAAAGCAGTCATTTTGGATGAAGTCTCTCGCCTTCCTCTGTAAGGTTCCTGACCTCCATCAAGAGAGCATAGGGATCCTTTGGGTCAAATGAGTTCTTCAAAGCCCTGCAGAGGCTAGCCCATAGGTGCTTGGGTTTTCTCCTGACTCCAATTCACACAAAGAATCTATAGCCCGCAGTCAGTAGGCCTCAAATTGGAGAAGCAGAGCAGTATTAAAGGCAGGCCTATTTGATCACTCCTGGTGCACAGGAAGGCTGTCCAGGCCACCCTGATATTAGGCAAATGAGGGGCAAGGGAGCTTATTGTGGACACTGTCTTGGGCTGCGCCCCTGATGGAAACCTCCAGCCAGAGGTTATGATGAGTGTGTATATGGAAGAAGATGAGGGCCATGTGGCAGTGTTTTGGTTGGAATTGTGGTCCTTTGTGTGGCGGTTGGAAGAGATGACTGGGTCCACCATGGCGAGAACTCTGGTGTGATTCCCCTTGGAGCCTGTGTTCTTTAACTGACCTCAGAGAAGTATTGCCATGAACTGTGTTGAGATTTTAGTAGGCCACGCATGAGAGTCGCCCTTGGAAACTGAGATCTAGGCCCAGGTTGGCTTTCCACAGAGCACTGGGAATCTCAGCCAGGATATCACATGATTTTATTCTTACAGACCTGGCAGCCATGGTTGAGAGTCAAAACACACATGGACCTCACATGGTAGACCTCAATGGGCCTGGCTTCCTGCGACCTTTTGGCCACTCTTTGGGAAGCTTTGTTTGTGAGAGTTCTCCAGAGCTTTCATTGAAATGAGCTTCCTCACCATTTAATGGTTCCTGAATGAATGGAAACCCACAGTGCCTCCAACTTCATCCTTGAAAAATGGCTAGATAAATACCATGAAATTCTTAAGTTCCCATGACCAGGTGGCACTGGAGAACCTTTGGATGTCCTGTTGCTGATCAGGAGTGTACCAGACAGTGCCTTGATTGGCTGGGTTTCATGAAAATGGTGTAGAACAGAGATGCCAGTAAGGTGGGGCCTGCTGAGTAGTGGGCCTAGAGAAGTGGTGTGCAGGAGTGTGATAAAACATCTGTGGTAGGGCCATGTGGATCTGACATTGGCTTCCAAATGGCTTGTGACTGACATGGTGCAGCCGGCAGACACTTATATGGAAAGGCATCTTGTTATATGGAGAGGTTTCAGGGCAATGTTCAGAATCAGGTTGCTAGGGTCAAGGGGGCGAGCTCTGTGGGATAGAAGACTGGTTGGTGCATTCTCCTAGGACCCTGACCCACCACAGGTGACAGAACTCCCTCCAGCACTGTGTCCCCTTTGAAGTCCTTGTATTTCATGAAGCAAATACCAAACTCCCAGTGCAGCAGCCAGAAACACCACGAAAAGTCGAGGAGGACCAAATGGCTTCACAGTCCACACGGGGAGACACTTAGCCTCCAGTGGCCACTGTGGACCTACAAAGAGAGAATTCAGCACTTCTGCCTCATGTTCATTGGAAAATCAGAAACCATGTCCTCCAGGTCACATAGATGCAGACCCAGCTTTGATGGTCTCACTCCAAAGGAAGCTAAAGCTCCTGACAACAACATATATTTCAAGTGCCCAACCTCAGAGGCAGTTTCTCACGAAGTCTTTAGGCCAGCAGAGCTCCATGTTTGTGGAGTGTTTACCCTGTCCCTTACTTATGGAAACTCCTCTACCACCTCCAAGGTTGGGAACTCCTGAGCATTTTCCATTCCACATATGTATCCACAGATTTTCTAACTCTTCCCCTCGAGTTGCTTCTTCCTTGGGGCGAAGGTCATGTCAAGGCATTGTTCTGGATGAGAGTGGGAAGATTTTTGTGTAGCACGTATTTGCATACACATTGGATTCATTTCCTATTTTCCACTTGAAATACTGATTCCCTGACACTAACCCATACCCTACTAGACTCTGACTATGAGTCCTAATATGATGGAGAAAAAGAACCCAAACAGAATAGAAATACAAGCAGTTCAGAGGAGGCATGGTGTATAGTTGCACTTGCCTTTTGCATTATAAAGGGTAGGTGTTATAAATCTAGTCCAATTGAATAGAAATAGTTCTCCATGTGTTTTTAAAGTTAACAAATATGTGAATTCCTGTCTCCCTTTCTCTGTAGCCTATTCAGCACATGTATTTTTACATGCACATAAAGAATCCTACCTGGTATCCCACGTATATTCTTGTGAGGTGGCTGACTTGGCAGATACAAATTGTGAGAAGAGATCACTCCTCCCAAACGCTGTTGGAACTGAAACTTCAACCTATGGGTGAGCTTCCTACTTGAACAACAGGATACAAAAATCCATGTTCAGTAAAATAAATATTTTTGGATCTGTGGATGATATATATTTCATCATGAATTTCAAATGGCATATATATTTCGAATTTTTAATGTCTGTGTGTGTGTTTTGTGTGTGTGTGTATATATCGATATATATATATACACACACACACAAACTCTCTCCAGACTTTTCAAAATATGAAATATATGTGTCTTATGATACATTCCCTAAATTCATTCATGTTCATATATGTGGATTGATAATCGACTTTCACAAGATTATTCTCAGAAATATTTATCCACCTGAAATACATATTTTATTCCTAGTACTGAAAACTAACTTCCGTGGATGGTGCATAGAAATCCTAATCTTTCTACAGTAACTGACCCAGTTTAACATCAATGCAAGTAGATTCCTATGGGACATGATGTGTATTTTGACATTCATTTTTATTCAACACTGGTACCTTACTATTTCTTCAGCTGATGCACATCATAGGATGTATATTTCATCCTCAAGTTTAAAAATTTCTAGGCATTTGGTTCACTTTCAATCCCTTCCTGCTTCAGAACACATGTATTCCTCCATGTTTCTTGACTGGTTTGTTCATGAGACTTCTTTCCAAACACATGATTTTCCATTTCCATAATCACTTTTGACGCAAAACTCACCCACCCTTCAGGGTAAACCATAACCCTAATATTGCCATTAGATGTATAACTGGTAGGAATGAATGATTGTGTGTCAATATAAGATTTCCTATATACTTTCAGATATCAACTCAATCCATTATTTAAATTGGAAGCAGTTATATTATTTATTCACAGTATGGTCTATTCATGCATTATCTCTATATTCATAGACCCAGGGTACACGTATTTGTACCCCCAAATACTAATTAATACGTCTTCAACATATTGCTCCCAGCAATGGTGGAAGAAGTACTCATGTCACCTGATCTACATATACATTTTATCACTGTCATATTCTGGACACAAAATGCAAAGGTCACACTTATGATTGTAGCAAAGCCTAATTGGAAAGTGAGCATGGATTACTAAAAACTTCCTTCTCCTGGTTGCCTAATGCTCTCCAATGTCAATCCTATTGGTGACTACACACTTGTTTCTTCCTAAGATTACATATTCAACCTCAACCCTGTTGAAAATGTCTATTCCTATCACTCAACTTATACCTTGCCTGATTTCCTAATGTCTCTATTGATATCTGCTTTCCTACATGTTTTTCCCCAGTTCATCATTGTGACTGACTCTTCACATGTGCTGACATTTACATTCACTCTCTAACCGACACCCAATTGCTAAAGAACTTTTGGTCCAAATTTTACACTCACTCTTCTTCCTAAACCTACCGACTAGCTTCCTAATCTTACCTACTATCCCTTTTTGACTGGATGTTCTCTTCTACATTCAATCATCCGAGGTACAAGGTCCTATGCCATTGTATATCAATTTATCTGAGACATCTGTGCAGAATGTGATTCAAAGCTAAGTATCCCAATCAAGGGCCCAATGCCCTTCTGGCCTTCAAATCTTACTTAGATTTCCTTTTTCATACATATATTTCACCTATATATGATTATAAATATCGCAGGTTCCCAATACCATTCTACAACTAGCAGAATGATTCCTAACCCAAATCGAACATGTTCTTAACCCTAACCAGACACTGTTCCCTCAATCTAACTTTACAGAAGAGCAGGGACAGAGTTGGTCTTACAATACAGGAATGGAGGGGATCTTCCACCTGCTGAGAACCTCAAAGGTCCATGCAGAAATGAACCCTGGAGAAGATGTAGGCAGCTATGAAGGCCCTGAGAGAGCAAAAGTCAACTTCCATGGCAAACAACCTGGTCAGGATGAAGGGATGTGTCTGAATGAGCCTCTCTCTTCTTAATGTAGACAAGATGGACCAAACCAGGTCTGTGTGGAGAGCTGTTCCTTGGTGCCTATGGTTGATATTCCATTCTAACTTGTGAAAGTGTCACAGGAAGCAGGGGCAGCCTCCATCTCCTGGGACACTTGCAAGCAACTCTTAGGACACAGTGGTTGCCAGGCAGTGACCTCATTCAGTTCCTGAAGGAAGTGACCTCACCTCACTTCCTTGGTGATGGAACTCTCTGAACTTGGGATCCAGGAAGCCAGGCACCCAGAGGCAGTCCCAGCCCCAGTCCCAGTGGGCTCACTTGTTTGGATTTACCAAGGACAGAGTCAGTCTTCCTTGGTCCCTACTGATGTGAGGATGGCCAAATGCCAGGAAAGCACTGACGAGGGCCTTGCCTGAGAAAGCAGGTCGTGGCTCACCACTGGCTCCTGACAACTTCACAGAGTTGGCCAAGGAGGCCAGATCTGAGACAGGACAGGCCATTTCGGGGCAACATAGTATGGCCCAGCAGTCAGACAACACTCCGGGTAGTCACAGACCTACTTGGGGGAAGGAGGTGCCTTTGTGGGTGTGGGGGTGAGTTTGTGGATTTCTCTCATGTTCTGAGAATAGGTAGGAAAGGCGGTTTGTTTGTTTGGAGTGGACTGTTTCCAGTAAGTCTTTTGACAAGGCGAGTGTTTCTAAGTTTGTGTATCTCACTGTGTCCCTGGTTGTAGACATTAGAAAAGAGAATGCATCAATGGATGTGTCCTGTCTAGTAGAAAGCTTCCCAGTATTCATCCTGCCCAATTTATGAATGGACTGCGGCTTGCCTGATGGATGGGCAACACCTACTATCTTCCTAAGTTCCTGTTTTCTTCCTGCATTCTGGCCACTCTCCAGAATAGGCTCATGGTTTTGTGTCCAAGATATGTACCACCTCCAAGCTCTGTGACATGGCCATGTACTGGAGAGCTGAAAGGAATGGTGAGCATCTCAGAAAACTCAGATATCAGTGGGACCAGTAAAGTCTCAGTGGAGAAAGCCTGCTTTGGGCCTTTTGCTTACCTATTGTTCTGTTGCCCTGAATGTCAGGAAGGCCTTTGCCTCAGGGCACCCCTTTGTGAAGCCTGAAGAAAACAGTTTTCAAATGGAAATGAATGGGCATCACCTGTGGCTCTTTGCTTCATTGCTTTGGAAAGGGATGGGTCTGAATCAGCCTCTTGGCCCTGTGTGAGGCTGTGGCTTAGATTGTCAGCACCTGATGGATTGAAGAAAGATCCCATGTGTGCATCCAAAGCCAAAATGGCAAAAAAGCAGTCATTTTGGATGAAGTCTCTCGCCTTCCTCTGTAAGGTTCCTGACCTCCATCAAGAGAGCATAGGGATCCTTTGGGTCAAATGAGTTCTTCAAAGCCCTGCAGAGGCTAGCCCATAGGTGCTTGGGTTTTCTCCTGACTCCAATTCACACAAAGAATCTATAGCCCGCAGTCAGTAGGCCTCAAATTGGAGAAGCAGAGCAGTATTAAAGGCAGGCCTATTTGATCACTCCTGGTGCACAGGAAGGCTGTCCAGGCCACCCTGATATTAGGCAAATGAGGGGCAAGGGAGCTTATTGTGGACACTGTCTTGGGCTGCGCCCCTGATGGAAACCTCCAGCCAGAGGTTATGATGAGTGTGTATATGGAAGAAGATGAGGGCCATGTGGCAGTGTTTTGGTTGGAATTGTGGTCCTTTGTGTGGCGGTTGGAAGAGATGACTGGGTCCACCATGGCGAGAACTCTGGTGTGATTCCCCTTGGAGCCTGTGTTCTTTAACTGACCTCAGAGAAGTATTGCCATGAACTGTGTTGAGATTTTAGTAGGCCACGCATGAGAGTCGCCCTTGGAAACTGAGATCTAGGCCCAGGTTGGCTTTCCACAGAGCACTGGGAATCTCAGCCAGGATATCACATGATTTTATTCTTACAGACCTGGCAGCCATGGTTGAGAGTCAAAACACACATGGACCTCACATGGTAGACCTCAATGGGCCTGGCTTCCTGCGACCTTTTGGCCACTCTTTGGGAAGCTTTGTTTGTGAGAGTTCTCCAGAGCTTTCATTGAAATGAGCTTCCTCACCATTTAATGGTTCCTGAATGAATGGAAACCCACAGTGCCTCCAACTTCATCCTTGAAAAATGGCTAGATAAATACCATGAAATTCTTAAGTTCCCATGACCAGGTGGCACTGGAGAACCTTTGGATGTCCTGTTGCTGATCAGGAGTGTACCAGACAGTGCCTTGATTGGCTGGGTTTCATGAAAATGGTGTAGAACAGAGATGCCAGTAAGGTGGGGCCTGCTGAGTAGTGGGCCTAGAGAAGTGGTGTGCAGGAGTGTGATAAAACATCTGTGGTAGGGCCATGTGGATCTGACATTGGCTTCCAAATGGCTTGTGACTGACATGGTGCAGCCGGCAGACACTTATATGGAAAGGCATCTTGTTATATGGAGAGGTTTCAGGGCAATGTTCAGAATCAGGTTGCTAGGGTCAAGGGGGCGAGCTCTGTGGGATAGAAGACTGGTTGGTGCATTCTCCTAGGACCCTGACCCACCACAGGTGACAGAACTCCCTCCAGCACTGTGTCCCCTTTGAAGTCCTTGTATTTCATGAAGCAAATACCAAACTCCCAGTGCAGCAGCCAGAAACACCACGAAAAGTCGAGGAGGACCAAATGGCTTCACAGTCCACACGGGGAGACACTTAGCCTCCAGTGGCCACTGTGGACCTACAAAGAGAGAATTCAGCACTTCTGCCTCATGTTCATTGGAAAATCAGAAACCATGTCCTCCAGGTCACATAGATGCAGACCCAGCTTTGATGGTCTCACTCCAAAGGAAGCTAAAGCTCCTGACAACAACATATATTTCAAGTGCCCAACCTCAGAGGCAGTTTCTCACGAAGTCTTTAGGCCAGCAGAGCTCCATGTTTGTGGAGTGTTTACCCTGTCCCTTACTTATGGAAACTCCTCTACCACCTCCAAGGTTGGGAACTCCTGAGCATTTTCCATTCCACATATGTATCCACAGATTTTCTAACTCTTCCCCTCGAGTTGCTTCTTCCTTGGGGCGAAGGTCATGTCAAGGCATTGTTCTGGATGAGAGTGGGAAGATTTTTGTGTAGCACGTATTTGCATACACATTGGATTCATTTCCTATTTTCCACTTGAAATACTGATTCCCTGACACTAACCCATACCCTACTAGACTCTGACTATGAGTCCTAATATGATGGAGAAAAAGAACCCAAACAGAATAGAAATACAAGCAGTTCAGAGGAGGCATGGTGTATAGTTGCACTTGCCTTTTGCATTATAAAGGGTAGGTGTTATAAATCTAGTCCAATTGAATAGAAATAGTTCTCCATGTGTTTTTAAAGTTAACAAATATGTGAATTCCTGTCTCCCTTTCTCTGTAGCCTATTCAGCACATGTATTTTTACATGCACATAAAGAATCCTACCTGGTATCCCACGTATATTCTTGTGAGGTGGCTGACTTGGCAGATACAAATTGTGAGAAGAGATCACTCCTCCCAAACGCTGTTGGAACTGAAACTTCAACCTATGGGTGAGCTTCCTACTTGAACAACAGGATACAAAAATCCATGTTCAGTAAAATAAATATTTTTGGATCTGTGGATGATATATATTTCATCATGAATTTCAAATGGCATATATATTTCGAATTTTTAATGTCTGTGTGTGTGTTTTGTGTGTGTGTGTATATATCGATATATATATATACACACACACACAAACTCTCTCCAGACTTTTCAAAATATGAAATATATGTGTCTTATGATACATTCCCTAAATTCATTCATGTTCATATATGTGGATTGATAATCGACTTTCACAAGATTATTCTCAGAAATATTTATCCACCTGAAATACATATTTTATTCCTAGTACTGAAAACTAACTTCCGTGGATGGTGCATAGAAATCCTAATCTTTCTACAGTAACTGACCCAGTTTAACATCAATGCAAGTAGATTCCTATGGGACATGATGTGTATTTTGACATTCATTTTTATTCAACACTGGTACCTTACTATTTCTTCAGCTGATGCACATCATAGGATGTATATTTCATCCTCAAGTTTAAAAATTTCTAGGCATTTGGTTCACTTTCAATCCCTTCCTGCTTCAGAACACATGTATTCCTCCATGTTTCTTGACTGGTTTGTTCATGAGACTTCTTTCCAAACACATGATTTTCCATTTCCATAATCACTTTTGACGCAAAACTCACCCACCCTTCAGGGTAAACCATAACCCTAATATTGCCATTAGATGTATAACTGGTAGGAATGAATGATTGTGTGTCAATATAAGATTTCCTATATACTTTCAGATATCAACTCAATCCATTATTTAAATTGGAAGCAGTTATATTATTTATTCACAGTATGGTCTATTCATGCATTATCTCTATATTCATAGACCCAGGGTACACGTATTTGTACCCCCAAATACTAATTAATACGTCTTCAACATATTGCTCCCAGCAATGGTGGAAGAAGTACTCATGTCACCTGATCTACATATACATTTTATCACTGTCATATTCTGGACACAAAATGCAAAGGTCACACTTATGATTGTAGCAAAGCCTAATTGGAAAGTGAGCATGGATTACTAAAAACTTCCTTCTCCTGGTTGCCTAATGCTCTCCAATGTCAATCCTATTGGTGACTACACACTTGTTTCTTCCTAAGATTACATATTCAACCTCAACCCTGTTGAAAATGTCTATTCCTATCACTCAACTTATACCTTGCCTGATTTCCTAATGTCTCTATTGATATCTGCTTTCCTACATGTTTTTCCCCAGTTCATCATTGTGACTGACTCTTCACATGTGCTGACATTTACATTCACTCTCTAACCGACACCCAATTGCTAAAGAACTTTTGGTCCAAATTTTACACTCACTCTTCTTCCTAAACCTACCGACTAGCTTCCTAATCTTACCTACTATCCCTTTTTGACTGGATGTTCTCTTCTACATTCAATCATCCGAGGTACAAGGTCCTATGCCATTGTATATCAATTTATCTGAGACATCTGTGCAGAATGTGATTCAAAGCTAAGTATCCCAATCAAGGGCCCAATGCCCTTCTGGCCTTCAAATCTTACTTAGATTTCCTTTTTCATACATATATTTCACCTATATATGATTATAAATATCGCAGGTTCCCAATACCATTCTACAACTAGCAGAATGATTCCTAACCCAAATCGAACATGTTCTTAACCCTAACCAGACACTGTTCCCTCAATCTAACTTTACAGAAGAGCAGGGACAGAGTTGGTCTTACAATACAGGAATGGAGGGGATCTTCCACCTGCTGAGAACCTCAAAGGTCCATGCAGAAATGAACCCTGGAGAAGATGTAGGCAGCTATGAAGGCCCTGAGAGAGCAAAAGTCAACTTCCATGGCAAACAACCTGGTCAGGATGAAGGGATGTGTCTGAATGAGCCTCTCTCTTCTTAATGTAGACAAGATGGACCAAACCAGGTCTGTGTGGAGAGCTGTTCCTTGGTGCCTATGGTTGATATTCCATTCTAACTTGTGAAAGTGTCACAGGAAGCAGGGGCAGCCTCCATCTCCTGGGACACTTGCAAGCAACTCTTAGGACACAGTGGTTGCCAGGCAGTGACCTCATTCAGTTCCTGAAGGAAGTGACCTCACCTCACTTCCTTGGTGATGGAACTCTCTGAACTTGGGATCCAGGAAGCCAGGCACCCAGAGGCAGTCCCAGCCCCAGTCCCAGTGGGCTCACTTGTTTGGATTTACCAAGGACAGAGTCAGTCTTCCTTGGTCCCTACTGATGTGAGGATGGCCAAATGCCAGGAAAGCACTGACGAGGGCCTTGCCTGAGAAAGCAGGTCGTGGCTCACCACTGGCTCCTGACAACTTCACAGAGTTGGCCAAGGAGGCCAGATCTGAGACAGGACAGGCCATTTCGGGGCAACATAGTATGGCCCAGCAGTCAGACAACACTCCGGGTAGTCACAGACCTACTTGGGGGAAGGAGGTGCCTTTGTGGGTGTGGGGGTGAGTTTGTGGATTTCTCTCATGTTCTGAGAATAGGTAGGAAAGGCGGTTTGTTTGTTTGGAGTGGACTGTTTCCAGTAAGTCTTTTGACAAGGCGAGTGTTTCTAAGTTTGTGTATCTCACTGTGTCCCTGGTTGTAGACATTAGAAAAGAGAATGCATCAATGGATGTGTCCTGTCTAGTAGAAAGCTTCCCAGTATTCATCCTGCCCAATTTATGAATGGACTGCGGCTTGCCTGATGGATGGGCAACACCTACTATCTTCCTAAGTTCCTGTTTTCTTCCTGCATTCTGGCCACTCTCCAGAATAGGCTCATGGTTTTGTGTCCAAGATATGTACCACCTCCAAGCTCTGTGACATGGCCATGTACTGGAGAGCTGAAAGGAATGGTGAGCATCTCAGAAAACTCAGATATCAGTGGGACCAGTAAAGTCTCAGTGGAGAAAGCCTGCTTTGGGCCTTTTGCTTACCTATTGTTCTGTTGCCCTGAATGTCAGGAAGGCCTTTGCCTCAGGGCACCCCTTTGTGAAGCCTGAAGAAAACAGTTTTCAAATGGAAATGAATGGGCATCACCTGTGGCTCTTTGCTTCATTGCTTTGGAAAGGGATGGGTCTGAATCAGCCTCTTGGCCCTGTGTGAGGCTGTGGCTTAGATTGTCAGCACCTGATGGATTGAAGAAAGATCCCATGTGTGCATCCAAAGCCAAAATGGCAAAAAAGCAGTCATTTTGGATGAAGTCTCTCGCCTTCCTCTGTAAGGTTCCTGACCTCCATCAAGAGAGCATAGGGATCCTTTGGGTCAAATGAGTTCTTCAAAGCCCTGCAGAGGCTAGCCCATAGGTGCTTGGGTTTTCTCCTGACTCCAATTCACACAAAGAATCTATAGCCCGCAGTCAGTTGGCCTCAAATTGGAGAAGCAGAGCAGTATTAAAGGCAGGCCTATTTGATCACTCCTGGTGCACAGGAAGGCTGTCCAGGCCACCCTGATATTAGGCAAATGAGGGGCAAGGGAGCTTATTGTGGACACTGTCTTGGGCTGCGCCCCTGATGGAAACCTCCAGCCAGAGGTTATGATGAGTGTGTATATGGAAGAAGATGAGGGCCATGTGGCAGTGTTTTGGTTGGAATTGTGGTCCTTTGTGTGGCGGTTGGAAGAGATGACTGGGTCCACCATGGCGAGAACTCTGGTGTGATTCCCCTTGGAGCCTGTGTTCTGGAACTGACCTCAGAGAAGTATTGCCATGAACTGTGTTGAGATTTTAGTAGGCCACGCATGAGAGTCGCCCTTGGAAACTGAGATCTAGGCCCAGGTTGGCTTTCCACAGAGCACTGGGAATCTCAGCCAGGATATCACATGATTTTATTCTTACAGACCTGGCAGCCATGGTTGAGAGTCAAAACACACATGGACCTCACATGGTAGACCTCAATGGGCCTGGCTTCCTGCGACCTTTTGGCCACTCTTTGGGAAGCTTTGTTTGTGAGAGTTCTCCAGAGCTTTCATTGAAATGAGCTTCCTCACCATTTAATGGTTCCTGAATGAATGGAAACCCACAGTGCCTCCAACTTCATCCTTGAAAAATGGCTAGATAAATACCATGAAATTCTTAAGTTCCCATGACCAGGTGGCACTGGAGAACCTTTGGATGTCCTGTTGCTGATCAGGAGTGTACCAGACAGTGCCTTGATTGGCTGGGTTTCATGAAAATGGTGTAGAACAGAGATGCCAGTAAGGTGGGGCCTGCTGAGTAGTGGGCCTAGAGAAGTGGTGTGCAGGAGTGTGATAAAACATCTGTGGTAGGGCCATGTGGATCTGACATTGGCTTCCAAATGGCTTGTGACTGACATGGTGCAGCCGGCAGACACTTATATGGAAAGGCATCTTGTTATATGGAGAGGTTTCAGGGCAATGTTCAGAATCAGGTTGCTAGGGTCAAGGGGGCGAGCTCTGTGGGATAGAAGACTGGTTGGTGCATTCTCCTAGGACCCTGACCCACCACAGGTGACAGAACTCCCTCCAGCACTGTGTCCCCTTTGAAGTCCTTGTATTTCATGAAGCAAATACCAAACTCCCAGTGCAGCAGCAAGAAACACCACGAAAAGTCGAGGAGGACCAAATGGCTTCACAGTCCACACGGGGAGACACTTAGCCTCCAGTGGCCACTGTGGACCTACAAAGAGAGAATTCAGCACTTCTGCCTCATGTTCATTGGAAAATCAGAAACCATGTCCTCCAGGTCACATAGATGCAGACCCAGCTTTGATGGTCTCACTCCAAAGGAAGCTAAAGCTCCTGACAACAACATATATTTCAAGTGCCCAACCTCAGAGGCAGTTTCTCACGAAGTCTTTAGGCCAGCAGAGCTCCATGTTTGTGGAGTGTTTACCCTGTCCCTTACTTATGGAAACTCCTCTACCACCTCCAAGGTTGGGAACTCCTGAGCATTTTCCATTCCACATATGTATCCACAGATTTTCTAACTCTTCCCCTCGAGTTGCTTCTTCCTTGGGGCGAAGGTCATGTCAAGGCATTGTTCTGGATGAGAGTGGGAAGATTTTTGTGTAGCACGTATTTGCATACACATTGGATTCATTTCCTATTTTCCACTTGAAATACTGATTCCCTGACACTAACCCATACCCTACTAGACTCTGACTATGAGTCCTAATATGATGGAGAAAAAGAACCCAAACAGAATAGAAATACAAGCAGTTCAGAGGAGGCATGGTGTATAGTTGCACTTGCCTTTTGCATTATAAAGGGTAGGTGTTATAAATCTAGTCCAATTGAATAGAAATAGTTCTCCATGTGTTTTTAAAGTTAACAAATATGTGAATTCCTGTCTCCCTTTCTCTGTAGCCTATTCAGCACATGTATTTTTACATGCACATAAAGAATCCTACCTGGTATCCCACGTATATTCTTGTGAGGTGGCTGACTTGGCAGATACAAATTGTGAGAAGAGATCACTCCTCCCAAACGCTGTTGGAACTGAAACTTCAACCTATGGGTGAGCTTCCTACTTGAACAACAGGATACAAAAATCCATGTTCAGTAAAATAAATATTTTTGGATCTGTGGATGATATATATTTCATCATGAATTTCAAATGGCATATATATTTCGAATTTTTAATGTCTGTGTGTGTGTTTTGTGTGTGTGTGTATATATCGATATATATATATACACACACACACAAACTCTCTCCAGACTTTTCAAAATATGAAATATATGTGTCTTATGATACATTCCCTAAATTCATTCATGTTCATATATGTGGATTTATAATCGACTTTCACAAGATTATTCTCAGAAATATTTATCCACCTGAAATACATATTTTATTCCTAGTACTGAAAACTAACTTCCGTGGATGGTGCATAGAAATCCTAATCTTTCTACAGTAACTGACCCAGTTTAACATCAATGCAAGTAGATTCCTATGGGACATGATGTGTATTTTGACATTCATTTTTATTCAACACTGGTACCTTACTATTTCTTCAGCTGATGCACATCATAGGATGTATATTTCATCCTCAAGTTTAAAAATTTCTAGGCATTTGGTTCACTTTCAATCCCTTCCTGCTTCAGAACACATGTATTCCTCCATGTTTCTTGACTGGTTTGTTCATGAGACTTCTTTCCAAACACATGATTTTCCATTTCCATAATCACTTTTGACGCAAAACTCACACACCCTTCAGGGTAAACCATAACCCTAATATTGCCATTAGATGTATAACTGGTAGGAATGAATGATTGTGTGTCAATATAAGATTTCCTATATACTTTCAGATATCAACTCAATCCATTATTTAAATTGGAAGCAGTTATATTATTTATTCACAGTATGGTCTATTCATGCATTATCTCTATATTCATAGACCCAGGGTACACGTATTTGTACCCCCAAATACTAATTAATACGTCTTCAACATATTGCTCCCAGCAATGGTGGAAGAAGTACTCATGTCACCTGATCTACATATACATTTTATCACTGTCATATTCTGGACACAAAATGCAAAGGTCACACTTATGATTGTAGCAAAGCCTAATTGGAAAGTGAGCATGGATTACTAAAAACTTCCTTCTCCTGGTTGCCTAATGCTCTCCAATGTCAATCCTATTGGTGACTACACACTTGTTTCTTCCTAAGATTACATATTCAACCTCAACCCTGTTGAAAATGTCTATTCCTATCACTCAACTTATACCTTGCCTGATTTCCTAATGTCTCTATTGATATCTGCTTTCCTACATGTTTTTCCCCAGTTCATCATTGTGACTGACTCTTCACATGTGCTGACATTTACATTCACTCTCTAACCGACACCCAATTGCTAAAGAACTTTTGGTCCAAATTTTACACTCACTCTTCTTCCTAAACCTACCGACTAGCTTCCTAATCTTACCTACTATCCCTTTTTGACTGGATGTTCTCTTCTACATTCAATCATCCGAGGTACAAGGTCCTATGCCATTGTATATCAATTTATCTGAGACATCTGTGCAGAATGTGATTCAAAGCTAAGTATCCCAATCAAGGGCCCAATGCCCTTCTGGCCTTCAAATCTTACTTAGATTTCCTTTTTCATACATATATTTCACCTATATATGATTATAAATATCGCAGGTTCCCAATACCATTCTACAACTAGCAGAATGATTCCTAACCCAAATCGAACATGTTCTTAACCCTAACCAGACACTGTTCCCTCAATCTAACTTTACAGAAGAGCAGGGACAGAGTTGGTCTTACAATACAGGAATGGAGGGGATCTTCCACCTGCTGAGAACCTCAAAGGTCCATGCAGAAATGAACCCTGGAGAAGATGTAGGCAGCTATGAAGGCCCTGAGAGAGCAAAAGTCAACTTCCATGGCAAACAACCTGGTCAGGATGAAGGGATGTGTCTGAATGAGCCTCTCTCTTCTTAATGTAGACAAGATGGACCAAACCAGGTCTGTGTGGAGAGCTGTTCCTTGGTGCCTATGGTTGATATTCCATTCTAACTTGTGAAAGTGTCACAGGAAGCAGGGGCAGCCTCCATCTCCTGGGACACTTGCAAGCAACTCTTAGGACACAGTGGTTGCCAGGCAGTGACCTCATTCAGTTCCTGAAGGAAGTGACCTCACCTCACTTCCTTGGTGATGGAACTCTCTGAACTTGGGATCCAGGAAGCCAGGCACCCAGAGGCAGTCCCAGTCCTAGTCCCAGTGGGCTCACTTGTTTGGATTTACCAAGGACAGAGTCAGTCTTCCTTGGTCCCTACTGATGTGAGGATGGCCAAATGCCAGGAAAGCACTGACGAGGGCCTTGCCTGAGAAAGCAGGTCGTGGCTCACCACTGGCTCCTGACAACTTCACAGAGTTGGCCAAGGAGGCCAGATCTGAGACAGGACAGGCCATTTCGGGGCAACATAGTATGGCCCAGCAGTCAGACAACACTCCGGGTAGTCACAGACCTACTTGGGGGAAGGAGGTGCCTTTGTGGGTGTGGGGGTGAGTTTGTGGATTTCTCTCATGTTCTGAGAATAGGTAGGAAAGGCGGTTTGTTTGTTTGGAGTGGACTGTTTCCAGTAAGTCTTTTGACAAGGCGAGTGTTTCTAAGTTTGTGTATCTCACTGTGTCCCTGGTTGTAGACATTAGAAAAGAGAATGCATCAATGGATGTGTCCTGTCTAGTAGAAAGCTTCCCAGTATTCATCCTGCCCAATTTATGAATGGACTGCGGCTTGCCTGATGGATGGGCAACACCTACTATCTTCCTAAGTTCCTGTTTTCTTCCTGCATTCTGGCCACTCTCCAGAATAGGCTCATGGTTTTGTGTCCAAGATATGTACCACCTCCAAGCTCTGTGACATGGCCAAGTACTGGAGAGCTGAAAGGAATGGTGAGCATCTCAGAAAACTCAGATATCAGTGGGACCAGTAAAGTCTCAGTGGAGAAAGCCTGCTTTGGGCCTTTTGCTTACCTATTGTTCTGTTGCCCTGAATGTCAGGAAGGCCTTTGCCTCAGGGCACCCCTTTGTGAAGCCTCAAGAAAACAGTTTTCAAATGGAAATGAATGGGCATCACCTGTGGCTCTTTGCTTCATTGCTTTGCAAAGGGATGGGTCTGAATCAGCCTCTTGGCCCTGTGTGAGGCTGTGGCTTAGATTGTCAGCACCTGATGGATTGAAGAAAGATCCCATGTGTGCATCCAAAGCCAAAATGGCAAAAAAGCAGTCATTTTGGATGAAGTCTCTCGCCTTCCTCTGTAAGGTTCCTGACCTCCATCAAGAGAGCATAGGGATCCTTTGGGTCAAATGAGTTCTTCAAAGCCCTGCAGAGGCTAGCCCATAGGTGCTTGGGTTTTCTCCTGACTCCAATTCACACAAAGAATCTATAGCCCGCAGTCAGTAGGCCTCAAATTGGAGAAGCAGAGCAGTATTAAAGGCAGGCCTATTTGATCACTCCTGGTGCACAGGAAGGCTGTCCAGGCCACCCTGATATTAGGCAAATGAGGGGCAAGGGAGCTTATTGTGGACACTGTCTTGGGCTGCGCCCCTGATGGAAACCTCCAGCCAGAGGTTATGATGAGTGTGTATATGGAAGAAGATGAGGGCCATGTGGCAGTGTTTTGGTTGGAATTGTGGTCCTTTGTGTGGCGGTTGGAAGAGATGACTGGGTCCACCATGGCGAGAACTCTGGTGTGATTCCCCTTGGAGCCTGTGTTCTGGAACTGACCTCAGAGAAGTATTGCCATGAACTGTGTTGAGATTTTAGTAGGCCACGCTTGAGAGTCGCCCTTGGAAACTGAGATCTAGGCCCAGGTTGGCTTTCCACAGAGCACTGGGAATCTCAGCCAGGATATCACATGATTTTATTCTTACAGACCTGGCAGCCATGGTTGAGAGTCAAAACACACATGGACCTCACATGGTAGACCTCAATGGGCCTGGCTTCCTGCGACCTTTTGGCCACTCTTTGGGAAGCTTTGTTTGTGAGAGTTCTCCAGAGCTTTCATTGAAATGAGCTTCCTCACCATTTAATGGTTCCTGAATGAATGGAAACCCACAGTGCCTCCAACTTCATCCTTGAAAAATGGCTAGATAAATACCATGAAATTCTTAAGTTCCCATGACCAGGTGGCACTGGAGAACCTTTGGATGTCCTGTTGCTGATCAGGAGTGTACCAGACAGTGCCTTGATTGGCTGGGTTTCATGAAAATGGTGTAGAACAGAGATGCCAGTAAGGTGGGGCCTGCTGAGTAGTGGGCCTAGAGAAGTGGTGTGCAGGAGTGTGATAAAACATCTGTGGTAGGGCCATGTGGATCTGACATTGGCTTCCAAATGGCTTGTGACTGACATGGTGCAGCCGGCAGACACTTATATGGAAAGGCATCTTGTTATATGGAGAGGTTTCAGGGCAATGTTCAGAATCAGGTTGCTAGGGTCAAGGGGGCGAGCTCTGTGGGATAGAAGACTGGTTGGTGCATTCTCCTAGGACCCTGACCCACCACAGGTGACAGAACTCCCTCCAGCACTGTGTCCCCTTTGAAGTCCTTGTATTTCATGAAGCAAATACCAAACTCCCAGTGCAGCAGCAAGAAACACCACGAAAAGTCGAGGAGGACCAAATGGCTTCACAGTCCACACGGGGAGACACTTAGCCTCCAGTGGCCACTGTGGACCTACAAAGAGAGAATTCAGCACTTCTGCCTCATGTTCATTGGAAAATCAGAAACCATGTCCTCCAGGTCACATAGATGCAGACCCAGCTTTGATGGTCTCACTCCAAAGGAAGCTAAAGCTCCTGACAACAACATATATTTCAAGTGCCCAACCTCAGAGGCAGTTTCTCACGAAGTCTTTAGGCCAGCAGAGCTCCATGTTTGTGGAGTGTTTACCCTGTCCCTTACTTATGGAAACTCCTCTACCACCTCCAAGGTTGGGAACTCCTGAGCATTTTCCATTCCACATATGTATCCACAGATTTTCTAACTCTTCCCCTCGAGTTGCTTCTTCCTTGGGGCGAAGGTCATGTCAAGGCATTGTTCTGGATGAGAGTGGGAAGATTTTTGTGTAGCACGTATTTGCATACACATTGGATTCATTTCCTATTTTCCACTTGAAATACTGATTCCCTGACACTAACCCATACCCTACTAGACTCTGACTATGAGTCCTAATATGATGGAGAAAAAGAACCCAAACAGAATAGAAATACAAGCAGTTCAGAGGAGGCATGGTGTATAGTTGCACTTGCCTTTTGCATTATAAAGGGTAGGTGTTATAAATCTAGTCCAATTGAATAGAAATAGTTCTCCATGTGTTTTTAAAGTTAACAAATATGTGAATTCCTGTCTCCCTTTCTCTGTAGCCTATTCAGCACATGTATTTTTACATGCACATAAAGAATCCTACCTGGTATCCCACGTATATTCTTGTGAGGTGGCTGACTTGGCAGATACAAATTGTGAGAAGAGATCACTCCTCCCAAACGCTGTTGGAACTGAAACTTCAACCTATGGGTGAGCTTCCTACTTGAACAACAGGATACAAAAATCCATGTTCAGTAAAATAAATATTTTTGGATCTGTGGATGATATATATTTCATCATGAATTTCAAATGGCATATATATTTCGAATTTTTAATGTCTGTGTGTGTGTTTTGTGTGTGTGTGTATATATCGATATATATATATACACACACACACAAACTCTCTCCAGACTTTTCAAAATATGAAATATATGTGTCTTATGATACATTCCCTAAATTCATTCATGTTCATATATGTGGATTTATAATCGACTTTCACAAGATTATTCTCAGAAATATTTATCCACCTGAAATACATATTTTATTCCTAGTACTGAAAACTAACTTCCGTGGATGGTGCATAGAAATCCTAATCTTTCTACAGTAACTGACCCAGTTTAACATCAATGCAAGTAGATTCCTATGGGACATGATGTGTATTTTGACATTCATTTTTATTCAACACTGGTACCTTACTATTTCTTCAGCTGATGCACATCATAGGATGTATATTTCATCCTCAAGTTTAAAAATTTCTAGGCATTTGGTTCACTTTCAATCCCTTCCTGCTTCAGAACACATGTATTCCTCCATGTTTCTTGACTGGTTTGTTCATGAGACTTCTTTCCAAACACATGATTTTCCATTTCCATAATCACTTTTGACGCAAAACTCACACACCCTTCAGGGTAAACCATAACCCTAATATTGCCATTAGATGTATAACTGGTAGGAATGAATGATTGTGTGTCAATATAAGATTTCCTATATACTTTCAGATATCAACTCAATCCATTATTTAAATTGGAAGCAGTTATATTATTTATTCACAGTATGGTCTATTCATGCATTATCTCTATATTCATAGACCCAGGGTACACGTATTTGTACCCCCAAATACTAATTAATACGTCTTCAACATATTGCTCCCAGCAATGGTGGAAGAAGTACTCATGTCACCTGATCTACATATACATTTTATCACTGTCATATTCTGGACACAAAATGCAAAGGTCACACTTATGATTGTAGCAAAGCCTAATTGGAAAGTGAGCATGGATTACTAAAAACTTCCTTCTCCTGGTTGCCTAATGCTCTCCAATGTCAATCCTATTGGTGACTACACACTTGTTTCTTCCTAAGATTACATATTCAACCTCAACCCTGTTGAAAATGTCTATTCCTATCACTCAACTTATACCTTGCCTGATTTCCTAATGTCTCTATTGATATCTGCTTTCCTACATGTTTTTCCCCAGTTCATCATTGTGACTGACTCTTCACATGTGCTGACATTTACATTCACTCTCTAACCGACACCCAATTGCTAAAGAACTTTTGGTCCAAATTTTACACTCACTCTTCTTCCTAAACCTACCGACTAGCTTCCTAATCTTACCTACTATCCCTTTTTGACTGGATGTTCTCTTCTACATTCAATCATCCGAGGTACAAGGTCCTATGCCATTGTATATCAATTTATCTGAGACATCTGTGCAGAATGTGATTCAAAGCTAAGTATCCCAATCAAGGGCCCAATGCCCTTCTGGCCTTCAAATCTTACTTAGATTTCCTTTTTCATACATATATTTCACCTATATATGACTATAAATATCGCAGGTTCCCAATACCATTCTACAACTAGCAGAATGATTCCTAACCCAAATCGAACATGTTCTTAACCCTAACCAGACACTGTTCCCTCAATCTAACTTTACAGAAGAGCAGGGACAGAGTTGGTCTTACAATACAGGAATGGAGGGGATCTTCCACCTGCTGAGAACCTCAAAGGTCCATGCAGAAATGAACCCTGGAGAAGATGTAGGCAGCTATGAAGGCCCTGAGAGAGCAAAAGTCAACTTCCATGGCAAACAACCTGGTCAGGATGAAGGGATGTGTCTGAATGAGCCTCTCTCTTCTTAATGTAGACAAGATGGACCAAACCAGGTCTGTGTGGAGAGCTGTTCCTTGGTGCCTATGGTTGATATTCCATTCTAACTTGTGAAAGTGTCACAGGAAGCAGGGGCAGCCTCCATCTCCTGGGACACTTGCAAGCAACTCTTAGGACACAGTGGTTGCCAGGCAGTGACCTCATTCAGTTCCTGAAGGAAGTGACCTCACCTCACTTCCTTGGTGATGGAACTCTCTGAACTTGGGATCCAGGAAGCCAGGCACCCAGAGGCAGTCCCAGTCCCAGTCCCAGTGGGCTCACTTGTTTGGATTTACCAAGGACAGAGTCAGTCTTCCTTGGTCCCTACTGATGTGAGGATGGCCAAATGCCAGGAAAGCACTGACGAGGGCCTTGCCTGAGAAAGCAGGTCGTGGCTCACCACTGGCTCCTGACAACTTCACAGAGTTGGCCAAGGAGGCCAGATCTGAGACAGGACAGGCCATTTCGGGGCAACATAGTATGGCCCAGCAGTCAGACAACACTCCGGGTAGTCACAGACCTACTTGGGGGAAGGAGGTGCCTTTGTGGGTGTGGGGGTGAGTTTGTGGATTTCTCTCATGTTCTGAGAATAGGTAGGAAAGGCGGTTTGTTTGTTTGGAGTGGACTGTTTCCAGTAAGTCTTTTGACAAGGCGAGTGTTTCTAAGTTTGTGTATCTCACTGTGTCCCTGGTTGTAGACATTAGAAAAGAGAATGCATCAATGGATGTGTCCTGTCTAGTAGAAAGCTTCCCAGTATTCATCCTGCCCAATTTATGAATGGACTGCGGCTTGCCTGATGGATGGGCAACACCTACTATCTTCCTAAGTTCCTGTTTTCTTCCTGCATTCTGGCCACTCTCCAGAATAGGCTCATGGTTTTGTGTCCAAGATATGTACCACCTCCAAGCTCTGTGACATGGCCAAGTACTGGAGAGCTGAAAGGAATGGTGAGCATCTCAGAAAACTCAGATATCAGTGGGACCAGTAAAGTCTCAGTGGAGAAAGCCTGCTTTGGGCCTTTTGCTTACCTATTGTTCTGTTGCCCTGAATGTCAGGAAGGCCTTTGCCTCAGGGCACCCCTTTGTGAAGCCTCAAGAAAACAGTTTTCAAATGGAAATGAATGGGCATCACCTGTGGCTCTTTGCTTCATTGCTTTGCAAAGGGATGGGTCTGAATCAGCCTCTTGGCCCTGTGTGAGGCTGTGGCTTAGATTGTCAGCACCTGATGGATTGAAGAAAGATCCCATGTGTGCATCCAAAGCCAAAATGGCAAAAAAGCAGTCATTTTGGATGAAGTCTCTCGCCTTCCTCTGTAAGGTTCCTGACCTCCATCAAGAGAGCATAGGGATCCTTTGGGTCAAATGAGTTCTTCAAAGCCCTGCAGAGGCTAGCCCATAGGTGCTTGGGTTTTCTCCTGACTCCAATTCACACAAAGAATCTATAGCCCGCAGTCAGTAGGCCTCAAATTGGAGAAGCAGAGCAGTATTAAAGGCAGGCCTATTTGATCACTCCTGGTGCACAGGAAGGCTGTCCAGGCCACCCTGATATTAGGCAAATGAGGGGCAAGGGAGCTTATTGTGGACACTGTCTTGGGCTGCGCCCCTGATGGAAACCTCCAGCCAGAGGTTATGATGAGTGTGTATATGGAAGAAGATGAGGGCCATGTGGCAGTGTTTTGGTTGGAATTGTGGTCCTTTGTGTGGCGGTTGGAAGAGATGACTGGGTCCACCATGGCGAGAACTCTGGTGTGATTCCCCTTGGAGCCTGTGTTCTGGAACTGACCTCAGAGAAGTATTGCCATGAACTGTGTTGAGATTTTAGTAGGCCACGCTTGAGAGTCGCCCTTGGAAACTGAGATCTAGGCCCAGGTTGGCTTTCCACAGAGCACTGGGAATCTCAGCCAGGATATCACATGATTTTATTCTTACAGACCTGGCAGCCATGGTTGAGAGTCAAAACACACATGGACCTCACATGGTAGACCTCAATGGGCCTGGCTTCCTGCGACCTTTTGGCCACTCTTTGGGAAGCTTTGTTTGTGAGAGTTCTCCAGAGCTTTCATTGAAATGAGCTTCCTCACCATTTAATGGTTCCTGAATGAATGGAAACCCACAGTGCCTCCAACTTCATCCTTGAAAAATGGCTAGATAAATACCATGAAATTCTTAAGTTCCCATGACCAGGTGGCACTGGAGAACCTTTGGATGTCCTGTTGCTGATCAGGAGTGTACCAGACAGTGCCTTGATTGGCTGGGTTTCATGAAAATGGTGTAGAACAGAGATGCCAGTAAGGTGGGGCCTGCTGAGTAGTGGGCCTAGAGAAGTGGTGTGCAGGAGTGTGATAAAACATCTGTGGTAGGGCCATGTGGATCTGACATTGGCTTCCAAATGGCTTGTGACTGACATGGTGCAGCCGGCAGACACTTATATGGAAAGGCATCTTGTTATATGGAGAGGTTTCAGGGCAATGTTCAGAATCAGGTTGCTAGGGTCAAGGGGGCGAGCTCTGTGGGATAGAAGACTGGTTGGTGCATTCTCCTAGGACCCTGACCCACCACAGGTGACAGAACTCCCTCCAGCACTGTGTCCCCTTTGAAGTCCTTGTATTTCATGAAGCAAATACCAAACTCCCAGTGCAGCAGCAAGAAACACCACGAAAAGTCGAGGAGGACCAAATGGCTTCACAGTCCACACGGGGAGACACTTAGCCTCCAGTGGCCACTGTGGACCTACAAAGAGAGAATTCAGCACTTCTGCCTCATGTTCATTGGAAAATCAGAAACCATGTCCTCCAGGTCACATAGATGCAGACCCAGCTTTGATGGTCTCACTCCAAAGGAAGCTAAAGCTCCTGACAACAACATATATTTCAAGTGCCCAACCTCAGAGGCAGTTTCTCACGAAGTCTTTAGGCCAGCAGAGCTCCATGTTTGTGGAGTGTTTACCCTGTCCCTTACTTATGGAAACTCCTCTACCACCTCCAAGGTTGGGAACTCCTGAGCATTTTCCATTCCACATATGTATCCACAGATTTTCTAACTCTTCCCCTCGAGTTGCTTCTTCCTTGGGGCGAAGGTCATGTCAAGGCATTGTTCTGGATGAGAGTGGGAAGATTTTTGTGTAGCACGTATTTGCATACACATTGGATTCATTTCCTATTTTCCACTTGAAATACTGATTCCCTGACACTAACCCATACCCTACTAGACTCTGACTATGAGTCCTAATATGATGGAGAAAAAGAACCCAAACAGAATAGAAATACAAGCAGTTCAGAGGAGGCATGGTGTATAGTTGCACTTGCCTTTTGCATTATAAAGGGTAGGTGTTATAAATCTAGTCCAATTGAATAGAAATAGTTCTCCATGTGTTTTTAAAGTTAACAAATATGTGAATTCCTGTCTCCCTTTCTCTGTAGCCTATTCAGCACATGTATTTTTACATGCACATAAAGAATCCTACCTGGTATCCCACGTATATTCTTGTGAGGTGGCTGACTTGGCAGATACAAATTGTGAGAAGAGATCACTCCTCCCAAACGCTGTTGGAACTGAAACTTCAACCTATGGGTGAGCTTCCTACTTGAACAACAGGATACAAAAATCCATGTTCAGTAAAATAAATATTTTTGGATCTGTGGATGATATATATTTCATCATGAATTTCAAATGGCATATATATTTCGAATTTTTAATGTCTGTGTGTGTGTTTTGTGTGTGTGTGTATATATCGATATATATATATACACACACACACAAACTCTCTCCAGACTTTTCAAAATATGAAATATATGTGTCTTATGATACATTCCCTAAATTCATTCATGTTCATATATGTGGATTTATAATCGACTTTCACAAGATTATTCTCAGAAATATTTATCCACCTGAAATACATATTTTATTCCTAGTACTGAAAACTAACTTCCGTGGATGGTGCATAGAAATCCTAATCTTTCTACAGTAACTGACCCAGTTTAACATCAATGCAAGTAGATTCCTATGGGACATGATGTGTATTTTGACATTCATTTTTATTCAACACTGGTACCTTACTATTTCTTCAGCTGATGCACATCATAGGATGTATATTTCATCCTCAAGTTTAAAAATTTCTAGGCATTTGGTTCACTTTCAATCCCTTCCTGCTTCAGAACACATGTATTCCTCCATGTTTCTTGACTGGTTTGTTCATGAGACTTCTTTCCAAACACATGATTTTCCATTTCCATAATCACTTTTGACGCAAAACTCACCCACCCTTCAGGGTAAACCATAACCCTAATATTGCCATTAGATGTATAACTGGTAGGAATGAATGATTGTGTGTCAATATAAGATTTCCTATATACTTTCAGATATCAACTCAATCCATTATTTAAATTGGAAGCAGTTATATTATTTATTCACAGTATGGTCTATTCATGCATTATCTCTATATTCATAGACCCAGGGTACACGTATTTGTACCCCCAAATACTAATTAATACGTCTTCAACATATTGCTCCCAGCAATGGTGGAAGAAGTACTCATGTCACCTGATCTACATATACATTTTATCACTGTCATATTCTGGACACAAAATGCAAAGGTCACACTTATGATTGTAGCAAAGCCTAATTGGAAAGTGAGCATGGATTACTAAAAACTTCCTTCTCCTGGTTGCCTAATGCTCTCCAATGTCAATCCTATTGGTGACTACACACTTGTTTCTTCCTAAGATTACATATTCAACCTCAACCCTGTTGAAAATGTCTATTCCTATCACTCAACTTATACCTTGCCTGATTTCCTAATGTCTCTATTGATATCTGCTTTCCTACATGTTTTTCCCCAGTTCATCATTGTGACTGACTCTTCACATGTGCTGACATTTACATTCACTCTCTAACCGACACCCAATTGCTAAAGAACTTTTGGTCCAAATTTTACACTCACTCTTCTTCCTAAACCTACCGACTAGCTTCCTAATCTTACCTACTATCCCTTTTTGACTGGATGTTCTCTTCTACATTCAATCATCCGAGGTACAAGGTCCTATGCCATTGTATATCAATTTATCTGAGACATCTGTGCAGAATGTGATTCAAAGCTAAGTATCCCAATCAAGGGCCCAATGCCCTTCTGGCCTTCAAATCTTACTTAGATTTCCTTTTTCATACATATATTTCACCTATATATGATTATAAATATCGCAGGTTCCCAATACCATTCTACAACTAGCAGAATGATTCCTAACCCAAATCGAACATGTTCTTAACCCTAACCAGACACTGTTCCCTCAATCTAACTTTACAGAAGAGCAGGGACAGAGTTGGTCTTACAATACAGGAATGGAGGGGATCTTCCACCTGCTGAGAACCTCAAAGGTCCATGCAGAAATGAACCCTGGAGAAGATGTAGGCAGCTATGAAGGCCCTGAGAGAGCAAAAGTCAACTTCCATGGCAAACAACCTGGTCAGGATGAAGGGATGTGTCTGAATGAGCCTCTCTCTTCTTAATGTAGACAAGATGGACCAAACCAGGTCTGTGTGGAGAGCTGTTCCTTGGTGCCTATGGTTGATATTCCATTCTAACTTGTGAAAGTGTCACAGGAAGCAGGGGCAGCCTCCATCTCCTGGGACACTTGCAAGCAACTCTTAGGACACAGTGGTTGCCAGGCAGTGACCTCATTCAGTTCCTGAAGGAAGTGACCTCACCTCACTTCCTTGGTGATGGAACTCTCTGAACTTGGGATCCAGGAAGCCAGGCACCCAGAGGCAGTCCCAGCCCCAGTCCCAGTGGGCTCACTTGTTTGGATTTACCAAGGACAGAGTCAGTCTTCCTTGGTCCCTACTGATGTGAGGATGGCCAAATGCCAGGAAAGCACTGACGAGGGCCTTGCCTGAGAAAGCAGGTCGTGGCTCACCACTGGCTCCTGACAACTTCACAGAGTTGGCCAAGGAGGCCAGATCTGAGACAGGACAGGCCATTTCGGGGCAACATAGTATGGCCCAGCAGTCAGACAACACTCCGGGTAGTCACAGACCTACTTGGGGGAAGGAGGTGCCTTTGTGGGTGTGGGGGTGAGTTTGTGGATTTCTCTCATGTTCTGAGAATAGGTAGGAAAGGCGGTTTGTTTGTTTGGAGTGGACTGTTTCCAGTAAGTCTTTTGACAAGGCGAGTGTTTCTAAGTTTGTGTATCTCACTGTGTCCCTGGTTGTAGACATTAGAAAAGAGAATGCATCAATGGATGTGTCCTGTCTAGTAGAAAGCTTCCCAGTATTCATCCTGCCCAATTTATGAATGGACTGCGGCTTGCCTGATGGATGGGCAACACCTACTATCTTCCTAAGTTCCTGTTTTCTTCCTGCATTCTGGCCACTCTCCAGAATAGGCTCATGGTTTTGTGTCCAAGATATGTACCACCTCCAAGCTCTGTGACATGGCCATGTACTGGAGAGCTGAAAGGAATGGTGAGCATCTCAGAAAACTCAGATATCAGTGGGACCAGTAAAGTCTCAGTGGAGAAAGCCTGCTTTGGGCCTTTTGCTTACCTATTGTTCTGTTGCCCTGAATGTCAGGAAGGCCTTTGCCTCAGGGCACCCCTTTGTGAAGCCTGAAGAAAACAGTTTTCAAATGGAAATGAATGGGCATCACCTGTGGCTCTTTGCTTCATTGCTTTGGAAAGGGATGGGTCTGAATCAGCCTCTTGGCCCTGTGTGAGGCTGTGGCTTAGATTGTCAGCACCTGATGGATTGAAGAAAGATCCCATGTGTGCATCCAAAGCCAAAATGGCAAAAAAGCAGTCATTTTGGATGAAGTCTCTCGCCTTCCTCTGTAAGGTTCCTGACCTCCATCAAGAGAGCATAGGGATCCTTTGGGTCAAATGAGTTCTTCAAAGCCCTGCAGAGGCTAGCCCATAGGTGCTTGGGTTTTCTCCTGACTCCAATTCACACAAAGAATCTATAGCCCGCAGTCAGTAGGCCTCAAATTGGAGAAGCAGAGCAGTATTAAAGGCAGGCCTATTTGATCACTCCTGGTGCACAGGAAGGCTGTCCAGGCCACCCTGATATTAGGCAAATGAGGGGCAAGGGAGCTTATTGTGGACACTGTCTTGGGCTGCGCCCCTGATGGAAACCTCCAGCCAGAGGTTATGATGAGTGTGTATATGGAAGAAGATGAGGGCCATGTGGCAGTGTTTTGGTTGGAATTGTGGTCCTTTGTGTGGCGGTTGGAAGAGATGACTGGGTCCACCATGGCGAGAACTCTGGTGTGATTCCCCTTGGAGCCTGTGTTCTGGAACTGACCTCAGAGAAGTATTGCCATGAACTGTGTTGAGATTTTAGTAGGCCACGCATGAGAGTCGCCCTTGGAAACTGAGATCTAGGCCCAGGTTGGCTTTCCACAGAGCACTGGGAATCTCAGCCAGGATATCACATGATTTTATTCTTACAGACCTGGCAGCCATGGTTGAGAGTCAAAACACACATGGACCTCACATGGTAGACCTCAATGGGCCTGGCTTCCTGCGACCTTTTGGCCACTCTTTGGGAAGCTTTGTTTGTGAGAGTTCTCCAGAGCTTTCATTGAAATGAGCTTCCTCACCATTTAATGGTTCCTGAATGAATGGAAACCCACAGTGCCTCCAACTTCATCCTTGAAAAATGGCTAGATAAATACCATGAAATTCTTAAGTTCCCATGACCAGGTGGCACTGGAGAACCTTTGGATGTCCTGTTGCTGATCAGGAGTGTACCAGACAGTGCCTTGATTGGCTGGGTTTCATGAAAATGGTGTAGAACAGAGATGCCAGTAAGGTGGGGCCTGCTGAGTAGTGGGCCTAGAGAAGTGGTGTGCAGGAGTGTGATAAAACATCTGTGGTAGGGCCATGTGGATCTGACATTGGCTTCCAAATGGCTTGTGACTGACATGGTGCAGCCGGCAGACACTTATATGGAAAGGCATCTTGTTATATGGAGAGGTTTCAGGGCAATGTTCAGAATCAGGTTGCTAGGGTCAAGGGGGCGAGCTCTGTGGGATAGAAGACTGGTTGGTGCATTCTCCTAGGACCCTGACCCACCACAGGTGACAGAACTCCCTCCAGCACTGTGTCCCCTTTGAAGTCCTTGTATTTCATGAAGCAAATACCAAACTCCCAGTGCAGCAGCAAGAAACACCACGAAAAGTCGAGGAGGACCAAATGGCTTCACAGTCCACACGGGGAGACACTTAGCCTCCAGTGGCCACTGTGGACCTACAAAGAGAGAATTCAGCACTTCTGCCTCATGTTCATTGGAAAATCAGAAACCATGTCCTCCAGGTCACATAGATGCAGACCCAGCTTTGATGGTCTCACTCCAAAGGAAGCTAAAGCTCCTGACAACAACATATATTTCAAGTGCCCAACCTCAGAGGCAGTTTCTCACGAAGTCTTTAGGCCAGCAGAGCTCCATGTTTGTGGAGTGTTTACCCTGTCCCTTACTTATGGAAACTCCTCTACCACCTCCAAGGTTGGGAACTCCTGAGCATTTTCCATTCCACATATGTATCCACAGATTTTCTAACTCTTCCCCTCGAGTTGCTTCTTCCTTGGGGCGAAGGTCATGTCAAGGCATTGTTCTGGATGAGAGTGGGAAGATTTTTGTGTAGCACGTATTTGCATACACATTGGATTCATTTCCTATTTTCCACTTGAAATACTGATTCCCTGACACTAACCCATACCCTACTAGACTCTGACTATGAGTCCTAATATGATGGAGAAAAAGAACCCAAACAGAATAGAAATACAAGCAGTTCAGAGGAGGCATGGTGTATAGTTGCACTTGCCTTTTGCATTATAAAGGGTAGGTGTTATAAATCTAGTCCAATTGAATAGAAATAGTTCTCCATGTGTTTTTAAAGTTAACAAATATGTGAATTCCTGTCTCCCTTTCTCTGTAGCCTATTCAGCACATGTATTTTTACATGCACATAAAGAATCCTACCTGGTATCCCACGTATATTCTTGTGAGGTGGCTGACTTGGCAGATACAAATTGTGAGAAGAGATCACTCCTCCCAAACGCTGTTGGAACTGAAACTTCAACCTATGGGTGAGCTTCCTACTTGAACAACAGGATACAAAAATCCATGTTCAGTAAAATAAATATTTTTGGATCTGTGGATGATATATATTTCATCATGAATTTCAAATGGCATATATATTTCGAATTTTTAATGTCTGTGTGTGTGTTTTGTGTGTGTGTGTATATATCGATATATATATATACACACACACACAAACTCTCTCCAGACTTTTCAAAATATGAAATATATGTGTCTTATGATACATTCCCTAAATTCATTCATGTTCATATATGTGGATTTATAATCGACTTTCACAAGATTATTCTCAGAAATATTTATCCACCTGAAATACATATTTTATTCCTAGTACTGAAAACTAACTTCCGTGGATGGTGCATAGAAATCCTAATCTTTCTACAGTAACTGACCCAGTTTAACATCAATGCAAGTAGATTCCTATGGGACATGATGTGTATTTTGACATTCATTTTTATTCAACACTGGTACCTTACTATTTCTTCAGCTGATGCACATCATAGGATGTATATTTCATCCTCAAGTTTAAAAATTTCTAGGCATTTGGTTCACTTTCAATCCCTTCCTGCTTCAGAACACATGTATTCCTCCATGTTTCTTGACTGGTTTGTTCATGAGACTTCTTTCCAAACACATGATTTTCCATTTCCATAATCACTTTTGACGCAAAACTCACCCACCCTTCAGGGTAAACCATAACCCTAATATTGCCATTAGATGTATAACTGGTAGGAATGAATGATTGTGTGTCAATATAAGATTTCCTATATACTTTCAGATATCAACTCAATCCATTATTTAAATTGGAAGCAGTTATATTATTTATTCACAGTATGGTCTATTCATGCATTATCTCTATATTCATAGACCCAGGGTACACGTATTTGTACCCCCAAATACTAATTAATACGTCTTCAACATATTGCTCCCAGCAATGGTGGAAGAAGTACTCATGTCACCTGATCTACATATACATTTTATCACTGTCATATTCTGGACACAAAATGCAAAGGTCACACTTATGATTGTAGCAAAGCCTAATTGGAAAGTGAGCATGGATTACTAAAAACTTCCTTCTCCTGGTTGCCTAATGCTCTCCAATGTCAATCCTATTGGTGACTACACACTTGTTTCTTCCTAAGATTACATATTCAACCTCAACCCTGTTGAAAATGTCTATTCCTATCACTCAACTTATACCTTGCCTGATTTCCTAATGTCTCTATTGATATCTGCTTTCCTACATGTTTTTCCCCAGTTCATCATTGTGACTGACTCTTCACATGTGCTGACATTTACATTCACTCTCTAACCGACACCCAATTGCTAAAGAACTTTTGGTCCAAATTTTACACTCACTCTTCTTCCTAAACCTACCGACTAGCTTCCTAATCTTACCTACTATCCCTTTTTGACTGGATGTTCTCTTCTACATTCAATCATCCGAGGTACAAGGTCCTATGCCATTGTATATCAATTTATCTGAGACATCTGTGCAGAATGTGATTCAAAGCTAAGTATCCCAATCAAGGGCCCAATGCCCTTCTGGCCTTCAAATCTTACTTAGATTTCCTTTTTCATACATATATTTCACCTATATATGATTATAAATATCGCAGGTTCCCAATACCATTCTACAACTAGCAGAATGATTCCTAACCCAAATCGAACATGTTCTTAACCCTAACCAGACACTGTTCCCTCAATCTAACTTTACAGAAGAGCAGGGACAGAGTTGGTCTTACAATACAGGAATGGAGGGGATCTTCCACCTGCTGAGAACCTCAAAGGTCCATGCAGAAATGAACCCTGGAGAAGATGTAGGCAGCTATGAAGGCCCTGAGAGAGCAAAAGTCAACTTCCATGGCAAACAACCTGGTCAGGATGAAGGGATGTGTCTGAATGAGCCTCTCTCTTCTTAATGTAGACAAGATGGACCAAACCAGGTCTGTGTGGAGAGCTGTTCCTTGGTGCCTATGGTTGATATTCCATTCTAACTTGTGAAAGTGTCACAGGAAGCAGGGGCAGCCTCCATCTCCTGGGACACTTGCAAGCAACTCTTAGGACACAGTGGTTGCCAGGCAGTGACCTCATTCAGTTCCTGAAGGAAGTGACCTCACCTCACTTCCTTGGTGATGGAACTCTCTGAACTTGGGATCCAGGAAGCCAGGCACCCAGAGGCAGTCCCAGCCCCAGTCCCAGTGGGCTCACTTGTTTGGATTTACCAAGGACAGAGTCAGTCTTCCTTGGTCCCTACTGATGTGAGGATGGCCAAATGCCAGGAAAGCACTGACGAGGGCCTTGCCTGAGAAAGCAGGTCGTGGCTCACCACTGGCTCCTGACAACTTCACAGAGTTGGCCAAGGAGGCCAGATCTGAGACAGGACAGGCCATTTCGGGGCAACATAGTATGGCCCAGCAGTCAGACAACACTCCGGGTAGTCACAGACCTACTTGGGGGAAGGAGGTGCCTTTGTGGGTGTGGGGGTGAGTTTGTGGATTTCTCTCATGTTCTGAGAATAGGTAGGAAAGGCGGTTTGTTTGTTTGGAGTGGACTGTTTCCAGTAAGTCTTTTGACAAGGCGAGTGTTTCTAAGTTTGTGTATCTCACTGTGTCCCTGGTTGTAGACATTAGAAAAGAGAATGCATCAATGGATGTGTCCTGTCTAGTAGAAAGCTTCCCAGTATTCATCCTGCCCAATTTATGAATGGACTGCGGCTTGCCTGATGGATGGGCAACACCTACTATCTTCCTAAGTTCCTGTTTTCTTCCTGCATTCTGGCCACTCTCCAGAATAGGCTCATGGTTTTGTGTCCAAGATATGTACCACCTCCAAGCTCTGTGACATGGCCATGTACTGGAGAGCTGAAAGGAATGGTGAGCATCTCAGAAAACTCAGATATCAGTGGGACCAGTAAAGTCTCAGTGGAGAAAGCCTGCTTTGGGCCTTTTGCTTACCTATTGTTCTGTTGCCCTGAATGTCAGGAAGGCCTTTGCCTCAGGGCACCCCTTTGTGAAGCCTCAAGAAAACAGTTTTCAAATGGAAATGAATGGGCATCACCTGTGGCTCTTTGCTTCATTGCTTTGGAAAGGGATGGGTCTGAATCAGCCTCTTGGCCCTGTGTGAGGCTGTGGCTTAGATTGTCAGCACCTGATGGATTGAAGAAAGATCCCATGTGTGCATCCAAAGCCAAAATGGCAAAAAAGCAGTCATTTTGGATGAAGTCTCTCGCCTTCCTCTGTAAGGTTCCTGACCTCCATCAAGAGAGCATAGGGATCCTTTGGGTCAAATGAGTTCTTCAAAGCCCTGCAGAGGCTAGCCCATAGGTGCTTGGGTTTTCTCCTGACTCCAATTCACACAAAGAATCTATAGCCCGCAGTCAGTAGGCCTCAAATTGGAGAAGCAGAGCAGTATTAAAGGCAGGCCTATTTGATCACTCCTGGTGCACAGGAAGGCTGTCCAGGCCACCCTGATATTAGGCAAATGAGGGGCAAGGGAGCTTATTGTGGACACTGTCTTGGGCTGCGCCCCTGATGGAAACCTCCAGCCAGAGGTTATGATGAGTGTGTATATGGAAGAAGATGAGGGCCATGTGGCAGTGTTTTGGTTGGAATTGTGGTCCTTTGTGTGGCGGTTGGAAGAGATGACTGGGTCCACCATGGCGAGAACTCTGGTGTGATTCCCCTTGGAGCCTGTGTTCTGGAACTGACCTCAGAGAAGTATTGCCATGAACTGTGTTGAGATTTTAGTAGGCCACGCTTGAGAGTCGCCCTTGGAAACTGAGATCTAGGCCCAGGTTGGCTTTCCACAGAGCACTGGGAATCTCAGCCAGGATATCACATGATTTTATTCTTACAGACCTGGCAGCCATGGTTGAGAGTCAAAACACACATGGACCTCACATGGTAGACCTCAATGGGCCTGGCTTCCTGCGACCTTTTGGCCACTCTTTGGGAAGCTTTGTTTGTGAGAGTTCTCCAGAGCTTTCATTGAAATGAGCTTCCTCACCATTTAATGGTTCCTGAATGAATGGAAACCCACAGTGCCTCCAACTTCATCCTTGAAAAATGGCTAGATAAATACCATGAAATTCTTAAGTTCCCATGACCAGG
Organism: Urocitellus parryii; assembly: GCF_045843805.1. NCBI lineage: Eukaryota > Metazoa > Chordata > Mammalia > Rodentia > Sciuridae > Urocitellus > Urocitellus parryii. The sequence goes on from NW_027554078.1 coordinate 56,128, forward strand.
TGGCACTGGAGAACCTTTGGATGTCCTGTTGCTGATCAGGAGTGTACCAGACAGTGCCTTGATTGGCTGGGTTTCATGAAAATGGTGTAGAACAGAGATGCCAGTAAGGTGGGGCCTGCTGAGTAGTGGGCCTAGAGAAGTGGTGTGCAGGAGTGTGATAAAACATCTGTGGTAGGGCCATGTGGATCTGACATTGGCTTCCAAATGGCTTGTGACTGACATGGTGCAGCCGGCAGACACTTATATGGAAAGGCATCTTGTTATATGGAGAGGTTTCAGGGCAATGTTCAGAATCAGGTTGCTAGGGTCAAGGGGGCGAGCTCTGTGGGATAGAAGACTGGTTGGTGCATTCTCCTAGGACCCTGACCCACCACAGGTGACAGAACTCCCTCCAGCACTGTGTCCCCTTTGAAGTCCTTGTATTTCATGAAGCAAATACCAAACTCCCAGTGCAGCAGCCAGAAACACCACGAAAAGTCGAGGAGGACCAAATGGCTTCACAGTCCACACGGGGAGACACTTAGCCTCCAGTGGCCACTGTGGACCTACAAAGAGAGAATTCAGCACTTCTGCCTCATGTTCATTGGAAAATCAGAAACCATGTCCTCCAGGTCACATAGATGCAGACCCAGCTTTGATGGTCTCACTCCAAAGGAAGCTAAAGCTCCTGACAACAACATATATTTCAAGTGCCCAACCTCAGAGGCAGTTTCTCACGAAGTCTTTAGGCCAGCAGAGCTCCATGTTTGTGGAGTGTTTACCCTGTCCCTTACTTATGGAAACTCCTCTACCACCTCCAAGGTTGGGAACTCCTGAGCATTTTCCATTCCACATATGTATCCACAGATTTTCTAACTCTTCCCCTCGAGTTGCTTCTTCCTTGGGGCGAAGGTCATGTCAAGGCATTGTTCTGGATGAGAGTGGGAAGATTTTTGTGTAGCACGTATTTGCATACACATTGGATTCATTTCCTATTTTCCACTTGAAATACTGATTCCCTGACACTAACCCATACCCTACTAGACTCTGACTATGAGTCCTAATATGATGGAGAAAAAGAACCCAAACAGAATAGAAATACAAGCAGTTCAGAGGAGGCATGGTGTATAGTTGCACTTGCCTTTTGCATTATAAAGGGTAGGTGTTATAAATCTAGTCCAATTGAATAGAAATAGTTCTCCATGTGTTTTTAAAGTTAACAAATATGTGAATTCCTGTCTCCCTTTCTCTGTAGCCTATTCAGCACATGTATTTTTACATGCACATAAAGAATCCTACCTGGTATCCCACGTATATTCTTGTGAGGTGGCTGACTTGGCAGATACAAATTGTGAGAAGAGATCACTCCTCCCAAACGCTGTTGGAACTGAAACTTCAACCTATGGGTGAGCTTCCTACTTGAACAACAGGATACAAAAATCCATGTTCAGTAAAATAAATATTTTTGGATCTGTGGATGATATATATTTCATCATGAATTTCAAATGGCATATATATTTCGAATTTTTAATGTCTGTGTGTGTGTTTTGTGTGTGTGTGTATATATCGATATATATATATACACACACACACAAACTCTCTCCAGACTTTTCAAAATATGAAATATATGTGTCTTATGATACATTCCCTAAATTCATTCATGTTCATATATGTGGATTTATAATCGACTTTCACAAGATTATTCTCAGAAATATTTATCCACCTGAAATACATATTTTATTCCTAGTACTGAAAACTAACTTCCGTGGATGGTGCATAGAAATCCTAATCTTTCTACAGTAACTGACCCAGTTTAACATCAATGCAAGTAGATTCCTATGGGACATGATGTGTATTTTGACATTCATTTTTATTCAACACTGGTACCTTACTATTTCTTCAGCTGATGCACATCATAGGATGTATATTTCATCCTCAAGTTTAAAAATTTCTAGGCATTTGGTTCACTTTCAATCCCTTCCTGCTTCAGAACACATGTATTCCTCCATGTTTCTTGACTGGTTTGTTCATGAGACTTCTTTCCAAACACATGATTTTCCATTTCCATAATCACTTTTGACGCAAAACTCACCCACCCTTCAGGGTAAACCATAACCCTAATATTGCCATTAGATGTATAACTGGTAGGAATGAATGATTGTGTGTCAATATAAGATTTCCTATATACTTTCAGATATCAACTCAATCCATTATTTAAATTGGAAGCAGTTATATTATTTATTCACAGTATGGTCTATTCATGCATTATCTCTATATTCATAGACCCAGGGTACACGTATTTGTACCCCCAAATACTAATTAATACGTCTTCAACATATTGCTCCCAGCAATGGTGGAAGAAGTACTCATGTCACCTGATCTACATATACATTTTATCACTGTCATATTCTGGACACAAAATGCAAAGGTCACACTTATGATTGTAGCAAAGCCTAATTGGAAAGTGAGCATGGATTACTAAAAACTTCCTTCTCCTGGTTGCCTAATGCTCTCCAATGTCAATCCTATTGGTGACTACACACTTGTTTCTTCCTAAGATTACATATTCAACCTCAACCCTGTTGAAAATGTCTATTCCTATCACTCAACTTATACCTTGCCTGATTTCCTAATGTCTCTATTGATATCTGCTTTCCTACATGTTTTTCCCCAGTTCATCATTGTGACTGACTCTTCGCATGTGCTGACATTTACATTCACTCTCTAACCGACACCCAATTGCTAAAGAACTTTTGGTCCAAATTTTACACTCACTCTTCTTCCTAAACCTACCGACTAGCTTCCTAATCTTACCTACTATCCCTTTTTGACTGGATGTTCTCTTCTACATTCAATCATCCGAGGTACAAGGTCCTATGCCATTGTATATCAATTTATCTGAGACATCTGTGCAGAATGTGATTCAAAGCTAAGTATCCCAATCAAGGGCCCAATGCCCTTCTGGCCTTCAAATCTTACTTAGATTTCCTTTTTCATACATATATTTCACCTATATATGATTATAAATATCGCAGGTTCCCAATACCATTCTACAACTAGCAGAATGATTCCTAACCCAAATCGAACATGTTCTTAACCCTAACCAGACACTGTTCCCTCAATCTAACTTTACAGAAGAGCAGGGACAGAGTTGGTCTTACAATACAGGAATGGAGGGGATCTTCCACCTGCTGAGAACCTCAAAGGTCCATGCAGAAATGAACCCTGGAGAAGATGTAGGCAGCTATGAAGGCCCTGAGAGAGCAAAAGTCAACTTCCATGGCAAACAACCTGGTCAGGATGAAGGGATGTGTCTGAATGAGCCTCTCTCTTCTTAATGTAGACAAGATGGACCAAACCAGGTCTGTGTGGAGAGCTGTTCCTTGGTGCCTATGGTTGATATTCCATTCTAACTTGTGAAAGTGTCACAGGAAGCAGGGGCAGCCTCCATCTCCTGGGACACTTGCAAGCAACTCTTAGGACACAGTGGTTGCCAGGCAGTGACCTCATTCAGTTCCTGAAGGAAGTGACCTCACCTCACTTCCTTGGTGATGGAACTCTCTGAACTTGGGATCCAGGAAGCCAGGCACCCAGAGGCAGTCCCAGTCCTAGTCCCAGTGGGCTCACTTGTTTGGATTTACCAAGGACAGAGTCAGTCTTCCTTGGTCCCTACTGATGTGAGGATGGCCAAATGCCAGGAAAGCACTGACGAGGGCCTTGCCTGAGAAAGCAGGTCGTGGCTCACCACTGGCTCCTGACAACTTCACAGAGTTGGCCAAGGAGGCCAGATCTGAGACAGGACAGGCCATTTCGGGGCAACATAGTATGGCCCAGCAGTCAGACAACACTCCGGGTAGTCACAGACCTACTTGGGGGAAGGAGGTGCCTTTGTGGGTGTGGGGGTGAGTTTGTGGATTTCTCTCATGTTCTGAGAATAGGTAGGAAAGGCGGTTTGTTTGTTTGGAGTGGACTGTTTCCAGTAAGTCTTTTGACAAGGCGAGTGTTTCTAAGTTTGTGTATCTCACTGTGTCCCTGGTTGTAGACATTAGAAAAGAGAATGCATCAATGGATGTGTCCTGTCTAGTAGAAAGCTTCCCAGTATTCATCCTGCCCAATTTATGAATGGACTGCGGCTTGCCTGATGGATGGGCAACACCTACTATCTTCCTAAGTTCCTGTTTTCTTCCTGCATTCTGGCCACTCTCCAGAATAGGCTCATGGTTTTGTGTCCAAGATATGTACCACCTCCAAGCTCTGTGACATGGCCAAGTACTGGAGAGCTGAAAGGAATGGTGAGCATCTCAGAAAACTCAGATATCAGTGGGACCAGTAAAGTCTCAGTGGAGAAAGCCTGCTTTGGGCCTTTTGCTTACCTATTGTTCTGTTGCCCTGAATGTCAGGAAGGCCTTTGCCTCAGGGCACCCCTTTGTGAAGCCTCAAGAAAACAGTTTTCAAATGGAAATGAATGGGCATCACCTGTGGCTCTTTGCTTCATTGCTTTGCAAAGGGATGGGTCTGAATCAGCCTCTTGGCCCTGTGTGAGGCTGTGGCTTAGATTGTCAGCACCTGATGGATTGAAGAAAGATCCCATGTGTGCATCCAAAGCCAAAATGGCAAAAAAGCAGTCATTTTGGATGAAGTCTCTCGCCTTCCTCTGTAAGGTTCCTGACCTCCATCAAGAGAGCATAGGGATCCTTTGGGTCAAATGAGTTCTTCAAAGCCCTGCAGAGGCTAGCCCATAGGTGCTTGGGTTTTCTCCTGACTCCAATTCACACAAAGAATCTATAGCCCGCAGTCAGTAGGCCTCAAATTGGAGAAGCAGAGCAGTATTAAAGGCAGGCCTATTTGATCACTCCTGGTGCACAGGAAGGCTGTCCAGGCCACCCTGATATTAGGCAAATGAGGGGCAAGGGAGCTTATTGTGGACACTGTCTTGGGCTGCGCCCCTGATGGAAACCTCCAGCCAGAGGTTATGATGAGTGTGTATATGGAAGAAGATGAGGGCCATGTGGCAGTGTTTTGGTTGGAATTGTGGTCCTTTGTGTGGCGGTTGGAAGAGATGACTGGGTCCACCATGGCGAGAACTCTGGTGTGATTCCCCTTGGAGCCTGTGTTCTGGAACTGACCTCAGAGAAGTATTGCCATGAACTGTGTTGAGATTTTAGTAGGCCACGCTTGAGAGTCGCCCTTGGAAACTGAGATCTAGGCCCAGGTTGGCTTTCCACAGAGCACTGGGAATCTCAGCCAGGATATCACATGATTTTATTCTTACAGACCTGGCAGCCATGGTTGAGAGTCAAAACACACATGGACCTCACATGGTAGACCTCAATGGGCCTGGCTTCCTGCGACCTTTTGGCCACTCTTTGGGAAGCTTTGTTTGTGAGAGTTCTCCAGAGCTTTCATTGAAATGAGCTTCCTCACCATTTAATGGTTCCTGAATGAATGGAAACCCACAGTGCCTCCAACTTCATCCTTGAAAAATGGCTAGATAAATACCATGAAATTCTTAAGTTCCCATGACCAGGTGGCACTGGAGAACCTTTGGATGTCCTGTTGCTGATCAGGAGTGTACCAGACAGTGCCTTGATTGGCTGGGTTTCATGAAAATGGTGTAGAACAGAGATGCCAGTAAGGTGGGGCCTGCTGAGTAGTGGGCCTAGAGAAGTGGTGTGCAGGAGTGTGATAAAACATCTGTGGTAGGGCCATGTGGATCTGACATTGGCTTCCAAATGGCTTGTGACTGACATGGTGCAGCCGGCAGACACTTATATGGAAAGGCATCTTGTTATATGGAGAGGTTTCAGGGCAATGTTCAGAATCAGGTTGCTAGGGTCAAGGGGGCGAGCTCTGTGGGATAGAAGACTGGTTGGTGCATTCTCCTAGGACCCTGACCCACCACAGGTGACAGAACTCCCTCCAGCACTGTGTCCCCTTTGAAGTCCTTGTATTTCATGAAGCAAATACCAAACTCCCAGTGCAGCAGCAAGAAACACCACGAAAAGTCGAGGAGGACCAAATGGCTTCACAGTCCACACGGGGAGACACTTAGCCTCCAGTGGCCACTGTGGACCTACAAAGAGAGAATTCAGCACTTCTGCCTCATGTTCATTGGAAAATCAGAAACCATGTCCTCCAGGTCACATAGATGCAGACCCAGCTTTGATGGTCTCACTCCAAAGGAAGCTAAAGCTCCTGACAACAACATATATTTCAAGTGCCCAACCTCAGAGGCAGTTTCTCACGAAGTCTTTAGGCCAGCAGAGCTCCATGTTTGTGGAGTGTTTACCCTGTCCCTTACTTATGGAAACTCCTCTACCACCTCCAAGGTTGGGAACTCCTGAGCATTTTCCATTCCACATATGTATCCACAGATTTTCTAACTCTTCCCCTCGAGTTGCTTCTTCCTTGGGGCGAAGGTCATGTCAAGGCATTGTTCTGGATGAGAGTGGGAAGATTTTTGTGTAGCACGTATTTGCATACACATTGGATTCATTTCCTATTTTCCACTTGAAATACTGATTCCCTGACACTAACCCATACCCTACTAGACTCTGACTATGAGTCCTAATATGATGGAGAAAAAGAACCCAAACAGAATAGAAATACAAGCAGTTCAGAGGAGGCATGGTGTATAGTTGCACTTGCCTTTTGCATTATAAAGGGTAGGTGTTATAAATCTAGTCCAATTGAATAGAAATAGTTCTCCATGTGTTTTTAAAGTTAACAAATATGTGAATTCCTGTCTCCCTTTCTCTGTAGCCTATTCAGCACATGTATTTTTACATGCACATAAAGAATCCTACCTGGTATCCCACGTATATTCTTGTGAGGTGGCTGACTTGGCAGATACAAATTGTGAGAAGAGATCACTCCTCCCAAACGCTGTTGGAACTGAAACTTCAACCTATGGGTGAGCTTCCTACTTGAACAACAGGATACAAAAATCCATGTTCAGTAAAATAAATATTTTTGGATCTGTGGATGATATATATTTCATCATGAATTTCAAATGGCATATATATTTCGAATTTTTAATGTCTGTGTGTGTGTTTTGTGTGTGTGTGTATATATCGATATATATATATACACACACACACAAACTCTCTCCAGACTTTTCAAAATATGAAATATATGTGTCTTATGATACATTCCCTAAATTCATTCATGTTCATATATGTGGATTTATAATCGACTTTCACAAGATTATTCTCAGAAATATTTATCCACCTGAAATACATATTTTATTCCTAGTACTGAAAACTAACTTCCGTGGATGGTGCATAGAAATCCTAATCTTTCTACAGTAACTGACCCAGTTTAACATCAATGCAAGTAGATTCCTATGGGACATGATGTGTATTTTGACATTCATTTTTATTCAACACTGGTACCTTACTATTTCTTCAGCTGATGCACATCATAGGATGTATATTTCATCCTCAAGTTTAAAAATTTCTAGGCATTTGGTTCACTTTCAATCCCTTCCTGCTTCAGAACACATGTATTCCTCCATGTTTCTTGACTGGTTTGTTCATGAGACTTCTTTCCAAACACATGATTTTCCATTTCCATAATCACTTTTGACGCAAAACTCACACACCCTTCAGGGTAAACCATAACCCTAATATTGCCATTAGATGTATAACTGGTAGGAATGAATGATTGTGTGTCAATATAAGATTTCCTATATACTTTCAGATATCAACTCAATCCATTATTTAAATTGGAAGCAGTTATATTATTTATTCACAGTATGGTCTATTCATGCATTATCTCTATATTCATAGACCCAGGGTACACGTATTTGTACCCCCAAATACTAATTAATACGTCTTCAACGTATTGCTCCCAGCAATGGTGGAAGAAGTACTCATGTCACCTGATCTACATATACATTTTATCACTGTCATATTCTGGACACAAAATGCAAAGGTCACACTTATGATTGTAGCAAAGCCTAATTGGAAAGTGAGCATGGATTACTAAAAACTTCCTTCTCCTGGTTGCCTAATGCTCTCCAATGTCAATCCTATTGGTGACTACACACTTGTTTCTTCCTAAGATTACATATTCAACCTCAACCCTGTTGAAAATGTCTATTCCTATCACTCAACTTATACCTTGCCTGATTTCCTAATGTCTCTATTGATATCTGCTTTCCTACATGTTTTTCCCCAGTTCATCATTGTGACTGACTCTTCACATGTGCTGACATTTACATTCACTCTCTAACCGACACCCAATTGCTAAAGAACTTTTGGTCCAAATTTTACACTCACTCTTCTTCCTAAACCTACCGACTAGCTTCCTAATCTTACCTACTATCCCTTTTTGACTGGATGTTCTCTTCTACATTCAATCATCCGAGGTACAAGGTCCTATGCCATTGTATATCAATTTATCTGAGACATCTGTGCAGAATGTGATTCAAAGCTAAGTATCCCAATCAAGGGCCCAATGCCCTTCTGGCCTTCAAATCTTACTTAGATTTCCTTTTTCATACATATATTTCACCTATATATGATTATAAATATCGCAGGTTCCCAATACCATTCTACAACTAGCAGAATGATTCCTAACCCAAATCGAACATGTTCTTAACCCTAACCAGACACTGTTCCCTCAATCTAACTTTACAGAAGAGCAGGGACAGAGTTGGTCTTACAATACAGGAATGGAGGGGATCTTCCACCTGCTGAGAACCTCAAAGGTCCATGCAGAAATGAACCCTGGAGAAGATGTAGGCAGCTATGAAGGCCCTGAGAGAGCAAAAGTCAACTTCCATGGCAAACAACCTGGTCAGGATGAAGGGATGTGTCTGAATGAGCCTCTCTCTTCTTAATGTAGACAAGATGGACCAAACCAGGTCTGTGTGGAGAGCTGTTCCTTGGTGCCTATGGTTGATATTCCATTCTAACTTGTGAAAGTGTCACAGGAAGCAGGGGCAGCCTCCATCTCCTGGGACACTTGCAAGCAACTCTTAGGACACAGTGGTTGCCAGGCAGTGACCTCATTCAGTTCCTGAAGGAAGTGACCTCACCTCACTTCCTTGGTGATGGAACTCTCTGAACTTGGGATCCAGGAAGCCAGGCACCCAGAGGCAGTCCCAGCCCCAGTCCCAGTGGGCTCACTTGTTTGGATTTACCAAGGACAGAGTCAGTCTTCCTTGGTCCCTACTGATGTGAGGATGGCCAAATGCCAGGAAAGCACTGACGAGGGCCTTGCCTGAGAAAGCAGGTCGTGGCTCACCACTGGCTCCTGACAACTTCACAGAGTTGGCCAAGGAGGCCAGATCTGAGACAGGACAGGCCATTTCGGGGCAACATAGTATGGCCCAGCAGTCAGACAACACTCCGGGTAGTCACAGACCTACTTGGGGGAAGGAGGTGCCTTTGTGGGTGTGGGGGTGAGTTTGTGGATTTGTCCCATGTTCTGAGAATAGGTAGGAAAGGCGGTTTGTTTGTTTGGAGTGGACTGTTTCCAGTAAGTCTTTTGACAAGGCGAGTGTTTCTAAGTTTGTGTATCTCACTGTGTCCCTGGTTGTAGACATTAGAAAAGAGAATGCATCAATGGATGTGTCCTGTCTAGTAGAAAGCTTCCCAGTATTCATCCTGCCCAATTTATGAATGGACTGCGGCTTGCCTGATGGATGGGCAACACCTACTATCTTCCTAAGTTCCTGTTTTCTTCCTGCATTCTGGCCACTCTCCAGAATAGGCTCATGGTTTTGTGTCCAAGATATGTACCACCTCCAAGCTCTGTGACATGGCCATGTACTGGAGAGCTGAAAGGAATGGTGAGCATCTCAGAAAACTCAGATATCAGTGGGACCAGTAAAGTCTCAGTGGAGAAAGCCTGCTTTGGGCCTTTTGCTTACCTATTGTTCTGTTGCCCTGAATGTCAGGAAGGCCTTTGCCTCAGGGCACCCCTTTGTGAAGCCTGAAGAAAACAGTTTTCAAATGGAAATGAATGGGCATCACCTGTGGCTCTTTGCTTCATTGCTTTGGAAAGGGATGGGTCTGAATCAGCCTCTTGGCCCTGTGTGAGGCTGTGGCTTAGATTGTCAGCACCTGATGGATTGAAGAAAGATCCCATGTGTGCATCCAAAGCCAAAATGGCAAAAAAGCAGTCATTTTGGATGAAGTCTCTCGCCTTCCTCTGTAAGGTTCCTGACCTCCATCAAGAGAGCATAGGGATCCTTTGGGTCAAATGAGTTCTTCAAAGCCCTGCAGAGGCTAGCCCATAGGTGCTTGGGTTTTCTCCTGACTCCAATTCACACAAAGAATCTATAGCCCGCAGTCAGTAGGCCTCAAATTGGAGAAGCAGAGCAGTATTAAAGGCAGGCCTATTTGATCACTCCTGGTGCACAGGAAGGCTGTCCAGGCCACCCTGATATTAGGCAAATGAGGGGCAAGGGAGCTTATTGTGGACACTGTCTTGGGCTGCGCCCCTGATGGAAACCTCCAGCCAGAGGTTATGATGAGTGTGTATATGGAAGAAGATGAGGGCCATGTGGCAGTGTTTTGGTTGGAATTGTGGTCCTTTGTGTGGCGGTTGGAAGAGATGACTGGGTCCACCATGGCGAGAACTCTGGTGTGATTCCCCTTGGAGCCTGTGTTCTGGAACTGACCTCAGAGAAGTATTGCCATGAACTGTGTTGAGATTTTAGTAGGCCACGCTTGAGAGTCGCCCTTGGAAACTGAGATCTAGGCCCAGGTTGGCTTTCCACAGAGCACTGGGAATCTCAGCCAGGATATCACATGATTTTATTCTTACAGACCTGGCAGCCATGGTTGAGAGTCAAAACACACATGGACCTCACATGGTAGACCTCAATGGGCCTGGCTTCCTGCGACCTTTTGGCCACTCTTTGGGAAGCTTTGTTTGTGAGAGTTCTCCAGAGCTTTCATTGAAATGAGCTTCCTCACCATTTAATGGTTCCTGAATGAATGGAAACCCACAGTGCCTCCAACTTCATCCTTGAAAAATGGCTAGATAAATACCATGAAATTCTTAAGTTCCCATGACCAGGTGGCACTGGAGAACCTTTGGATGTCCTGTTGCTGATCAGGAGTGTACCAGACAGTGCCTTGATTGGCTGGGTTTCATGAAAATGGTGTAGAACAGAGATGCCAGTAAGGTGGGGCCTGCTGAGTAGTGGGCCTAGAGAAGTGGTGTGCAGGAGTGTGATAAAACATCTGTGGTAGGGCCATGTGGATCTGACATTGGCTTCCAAATGGCTTGTGACTGACATGGTGCAGCCGGCAGACACTTATATGGAAAGGCATCTTGTTATATGGAGAGGTTTCAGGGCAATGTTCAGAATCAGGTTGCTAGGGTCAAGGGGGCGAGCTCTGTGGGATAGAAGACTGGTTGGTGCATTCTCCTAGGACCCTGACCCACCACAGGTGACAGAACTCCCTCCAGCACTGTGTCCCCTTTGAAGTCCTTGTATTTCATGAAGCAAATACCAAACTCCCAGTGCAGCAGCAAGAAACACCACGAAAAGTCGAGGAGGACCAAATGGCTTCACAGTCCACACGGGGAGACACTTAGCCTCCAGTGGCCACTGTGGACCTACAAAGAGAGAATTCAGCACTTCTGCCTCATGTTCATTGGAAAATCAGAAACCATGTCCTCCAGGTCACATAGATGCAGACCCAGCTTTGATGGTCTCACTCCAAAGGAAGCTAAAGCTCCTGACAACAACATATATTTCAAGTGCCCAACCTCAGAGGCAGTTTCTCACGAAGTCTTTAGGCCAGCAGAGCTCCATGTTTGTGGAGTGTTTACCCTGTCCCTTACTTATGGAAACTCCTCTACCACCTCCAAGGTTGGGAACTCCTGAGCATTTTCCATTCCACATATGTATCCACAGATTTTCTAACTCTTCCCCTCGAGTTGCTTCTTCCTTGGGGCGAAGGTCATGTCAAGGCATTGTTCTGGATGAGAGTGGGAAGATTTTTGTGTAGCACGTATTTGCATACACATTGGATTCATTTCCTATTTTCCACTTGAAATACTGATTCCCTGACACTAACCCATACCCTACTAGACTCTGACTATGAGTCCTAATATGATGGAGAAAAAGAACCCAAACAGAATAGAAATACAAGCAGTTCAGAGGAGGCATGGTGTATAGTTGCACTTGCCTTTTGCATTATAAAGGGTAGGTGTTATAAATCTAGTCCAATTGAATAGAAATAGTTCTCCATGTGTTTTTAAAGTTAACAAATATGTGAATTCCTGTCTCCCTTTCTCTGTAGCCTATTCAGCACATGTATTTTTACATGCACATAAAGAATCCTACCTGGTATCCCACGTATATTCTTGTGAGGTGGCTGACTTGGCAGATACAAATTGTGAGAAGAGATCACTCCTCCCAAACGCTGTTGGAACTGAAACTTCAACCTATGGGTGAGCTTCCTACTTGAACAACAGGATACAAAAATCCATGTTCAGTAAAATAAATATTTTTGGATCTGTGGATGATATATATTTCATCATGAATTTCAAATGGCATATATATTTCGAATTTTTAATGTCTGTGTGTGTGTTTTGTGTGTGTGTGTATATATCGATATATATATATACACACACACACAAACTCTCTCCAGACTTTTCAAAATATGAAATATATGTGTCTTATGATACATTCCCTAAATTCATTCATGTTCATATATGTGGATTTATAATCGACTTTCACAAGATTATTCTCAGAAATATTTATCCACCTGAAATACATATTTTATTCCTAGTACTGAAAACTAACTTCCGTGGATGGTGCATAGAAATCCTAATCTTTCTACAGTAACTGACCCAGTTTAACATCAATGCAAGTAGATTCCTATGGGACATGATGTGTATTTTGACATTCATTTTTATTCAACACTGGTACCTTACTATTTCTTCAGCTGATGCACATCATAGGATGTATATTTCATCCTCAAGTTTAAAAATTTCTAGGCATTTGGTTCACTTTCAATCCCTTCCTGCTTCAGAACACATGTATTCCTCCATGTTTCTTGACTGGTTTGTTCATGAGACTTCTTTCCAAACACATGATTTTCCATTTCCATAATCACTTTTGACGCAAAACTCACACACCCTTCAGGGTAAACCATAACCCTAATATTGCCATTAGATGTATAACTGGTAGGAATGAATGATTGTGTGTCAATATAAGATTTCCTATATACTTTCAGATATCAACTCAATCCATTATTTAAATTGGAAGCAGTTATATTATTTATTCACAGTATGGTCTATTCATGCATTATCTCTATATTCATAGACCCAGGGTACACGTATTTGTACCCCCAAATACTAATTAATACGTCTTCAACATATTGCTCCCAGCAATGGTGGAAGAAGTACTCATGTCACCTGATCTACATATACATTTTATCACTGTCATATTCTGGACACAAAATGCAAAGGTCACACTTATGATTGTAGCAAAGCCTAATTGGAAAGTGAGCATGGATTACTAAAAACTTCCTTCTCCTGGTTGCCTAATGCTCTCCAATGTCAATCCTATTGGTGACTACACACTTGTTTCTTCCTAAGATTACATATTCAACCTCAACCCTGTTGAAAATGTCTATTCCTATCACTCAACTTATACCTTGCCTGATTTCCTAATGTCTCTATTGATATCTGCTTTCCTACATGTTTTTCCCCAGTTCATCATTGTGACTGACTCTTCGCATGTGCTGACATTTACATTCACTCTCTAACCGACACCCAATTGCTAAAGAACTTTTGGTCCAAATTTTACACTCACTCTTCTTCCTAAACCTACCGACTAGCTTCCTAATCTTACCTACTATCCCTTTTTGACTGGATGTTCTCTTCTACATTCAATCATCCGAGGTACAAGGTCCTATGCCATTGTATATCAATTTATCTGAGACATCTGTGCAGAATGTGATTCAAAGCTAAGTATCCCAATCAAGGGCCCAATGCCCTTCTGGCCTTCAAATCTTACTTAGATTTCCTTTTTCATACATATATTTCACCTATATATGATTATAAATATCGCAGGTTCCCAATACCATTCTACAACTAGCAGAATGATTCCTAACCCAAATCGAACATGTTCTTAACCCTAACCAGACACTGTTCCCTCAATCTAACTTTACAGAAGAGCAGGGACAGAGTTGGTCTTACAATACAGGAATGGAGGGGATCTTCCACCTGCTGAGAACCTCAAAGGTCCATGCAGAAATGAACCCTGGAGAAGATGTAGGCAGCTATGAAGGCCCTGAGAGAGCAAAAGTCAACTTCCATGGCAAACAACCTGGTCAGGATGAAGGGATGTGTCTGAATGAGCCTCTCTCTTCTTAATGTAGACAAGATGGACCAAACCAGGTCTGTGTGGAGAGCTGTTCCTTGGTGCCTATGGTTGATATTCCATTCTAACTTGTGAAAGTGTCACAGGAAGCAGGGGCAGCCTCCATCTCCTGGGACACTTGCAAGCAACTCTTAGGACACAGTGGTTGCCAGGCAGTGACCTCATTCAGTTCCTGAAGGAAGTGACCTCACCTCACTTCCTTGGTGATGGAACTCTCTGAACTTGGGATCCAGGAAGCCAGGCACCCAGAGGCAGTCCCAGTCCTAGTCCCAGTGGGCTCACTTGTTTGGATTTACCAAGGACAGAGTCAGTCTTCCTTGGTCCCTACTGATGTGAGGATGGCCAAATGCCAGGAAAGCACTGACGAGGGCCTTGCCTGAGAAAGCAGGTCGTGGCTCACCACTGGCTCCTGACAACTTCACAGAGTTGGCCAAGGAGGCCAGATCTGAGACAGGACAGGCCATTTCGGGGCAACATAGTATGGCCCAGCAGTCAGACAACACTCCGGGTAGTCACAGACCTACTTGGGGGAAGGAGGTGCCTTTGTGGGTGTGGGGGTGAGTTTGTGGATTTCTCTCATGTTCTGAGAATAGGTAGGAAAGGCGGTTTGTTTGTTTGGAGTGGACTGTTTCCAGTAAGTCTTTTGACAAGGCGAGTGTTTCTAAGTTTGTGTATCTCACTGTGTCCCTGGTTGTAGACATTAGAAAAGAGAATGCATCAATGGATGTGTCCTGTCTAGTAGAAAGCTTCCCAGTATTCATCCTGCCCAATTTATGAATGGACTGCGGCTTGCCTGATGGATGGGCAACACCTACTATCTTCCTAAGTTCCTGTTTTCTTCCTGCATTCTGGCCACTCTCCAGAATAGGCTCATGGTTTTGTGTCCAAGATATGTACCACCTCCAAGCTCTGTGACATGGCCAAGTACTGGAGAGCTGAAAGGAATGGTGAGCATCTCAGAAAACTCAGATATCAGTGGGACCAGTAAAGTCTCAGTGGAGAAAGCCTGCTTTGGGCCTTTTGCTTACCTATTGTTCTGTTGCCCTGAATGTCAGGAAGGCCTTTGCCTCAGGGCACCCCTTTGTGAAGCCTCAAGAAAACAGTTTTCAAATGGAAATGAATGGGCATCACCTGTGGCTCTTTGCTTCATTGCTTTGCAAAGGGATGGGTCTGAATCAGCCTCTTGGCCCTGTGTGAGGCTGTGGCTTAGATTGTCAGCACCTGATGGATTGAAGAAAGATCCCATGTGTGCATCCAAAGCCAAAATGGCAAAAAAGCAGTCATTTTGGATGAAGTCTCTCGCCTTCCTCTGTAAGGTTCCTGACCTCCATCAAGAGAGCATAGGGATCCTTTGGGTCAAATGAGTTCTTCAAAGCCCTGCAGAGGCTAGCCCATAGGTGCTTGGGTTTTCTCCTGACTCCAATTCACACAAAGAATCTATAGCCCGCAGTCAGTAGGCCTCAAATTGGAGAAGCAGAGCAGTATTAAAGGCAGGCCTATTTGATCACTCCTGGTGCACAGGAAGGCTGTCCAGGCCACCCTGATATTAGGCAAATGAGGGGCAAGGGAGCTTATTGTGGACACTGTCTTGGGCTGCGCCCCTGATGGAAACCTCCAGCCAGAGGTTATGATGAGTGTGTATATGGAAGAAGATGAGGGCCATGTGGCAGTGTTTTGGTTGGAATTGTGGTCCTTTGTGTGGCGGTTGGAAGAGATGACTGGGTCCACCATGGCGAGAACTCTGGTGTGATTCCCCTTGGAGCCTGTGTTCTGGAACTGACCTCAGAGAAGTATTGCCATGAACTGTGTTGAGATTTTAGTAGGCCACGCTTGAGAGTCGCCCTTGGAAACTGAGATCTAGGCCCAGGTTGGCTTTCCACAGAGCACTGGGAATCTCAGCCAGGATATCACATGATTTTATTCTTACAGACCTGGCAGCCATGGTTGAGAGTCAAAACACACATGGACCTCACATGGTAGACCTCAATGGGCCTGGCTTCCTGCGACCTTTTGGCCACTCTTTGGGAAGCTTTGTTTGTGAGAGTTCTCCAGAGCTTTCATTGAAATGAGCTTCCTCACCATTTAATGGTTCCTGAATGAATGGAAACCCACAGTGCCTCCAACTTCATCCTTGAAAAATGGCTAGATAAATACCATGAAATTCTTAAGTTCCCATGACCAGGTGGCACTGGAGAACCTTTGGATGTCCTGTTGCTGATCAGGAGTGTACCAGACAGTGCCTTGATTGGCTGGGTTTCATGAAAATGGTGTAGAACAGAGATGCCAGTAAGGTGGGGCCTGCTGAGTAGTGGGCCTAGAGAAGTGGTGTGCAGGAGTGTGATAAAACATCTGTGGTAGGGCCATGTGGATCTGACATTGGCTTCCAAATGGCTTGTGACTGACATGGTGCAGCCGGCAGACACTTATATGGAAAGGCATCTTGTTATATGGAGAGGTTTCAGGGCAATGTTCAGAATCAGGTTGCTAGGGTCAAGGGGGCGAGCTCTGTGGGATAGAAGACTGGTTGGTGCATTCTCCTAGGACCCTGACCCACCACAGGTGACAGAACTCCCTCCAGCACTGTGTCCCCTTTGAAGTCCTTGTATTTCATGAAGCAAATACCAAACTCCCAGTGCAGCAGCAAGAAACACCACGAAAAGTCGAGGAGGACCAAATGGCTTCACAGTCCACACGGGGAGACACTTAGCCTCCAGTGGCCACTGTGGACCTACAAAGAGAGAATTCAGCACTTCTGCCTCATGTTCATTGGAAAATCAGAAACCATGTCCTCCAGGTCACATAGATGCAGACCCAGCTTTGATGGTCTCACTCCAAAGGAAGCTAAAGCTCCTGACAACAACATATATTTCAAGTGCCCAACCTCAGAGGCAGTTTCTCACGAAGTCTTTAGGCCAGCAGAGCTCCATGTTTGTGGAGTGTTTACCCTGTCCCTTACTTATGGAAACTCCTCTACCACCTCCAAGGTTGGGAACTCCTGAGCATTTTCCATTCCACATATGTATCCACAGATTTTCTAACTCTTCCCCTCGAGTTGCTTCTTCCTTGGGGCGAAGGTCATGTCAAGGCATTGTTCTGGATGAGAGTGGGAAGATTTTTGTGTAGCACGTATTTGCATACACATTGGATTCATTTCCTATTTTCCACTTGAAATACTGATTCCCTGACACTAACCCATACCCTACTAGACTCTGACTATGAGTCCTAATATGATGGAGAAAAAGAACCCAAACAGAATAGAAATACAAGCAGTTCAGAGGAGGCATGGTGTATAGTTGCACTTGCCTTTTGCATTATAAAGGGTAGGTGTTATAAATCTAGTCCAATTGAATAGAAATAGTTCTCCATGTGTTTTTAAAGTTAACAAATATGTGAATTCCTGTCTCCCTTTCTCTGTAGCCTATTCAGCACATGTATTTTTACATGCACATAAAGAATCCTACCTGGTATCCCACGTATATTCTTGTGAGGTGGCTGACTTGGCAGATACAAATTGTGAGAAGAGATCACTCCTCCCAAACGCTGTTGGAACTGAAACTTCAACCTATGGGTGAGCTTCCTACTTGAACAACAGGATACAAAAATCCATGTTCAGTAAAATAAATATTTTTGGATCTGTGGATGATATATATTTCATCATGAATTTCAAATGGCATATATATTTCGAATTTTTAATGTCTGTGTGTGTGTTTTGTGTGTGTGTGTATATATCGATATATATATATACACACACACACAAACTCTCTCCAGACTTTTCAAAATATGAAATATATGTGTCTTATGATACATTCCCTAAATTCATTCATGTTCATATATGTGGATTTATAATCGACTTTCACAAGATTATTCTCAGAAATATTTATCCACCTGAAATACATATTTTATTCCTAGTACTGAAAACTAACTTCCGTGGATGGTGCATAGAAATCCTAATCTTTCTACAGTAACTGACCCAGTTTAACATCAATGCAAGTAGATTCCTATGGGACATGATGTGTATTTTGACATTCATTTTTATTCAACACTGGTACCTTACTATTTCTTCAGCTGATGCACATCATAGGATGTATATTTCATCCTCAAGTTTAAAAATTTCTAGGCATTTGGTTCACTTTCAATCCCTTCCTGCTTCAGAACACATGTATTCCTCCATGTTTCTTGACTGGTTTGTTCATGAGACTTCTTTCCAAACACATGATTTTCCATTTCCATAATCACTTTTGACGCAAAACTCACACACCCTTCAGGGTAAACCATAACCCTAATATTGCCATTAGATGTATAACTGGTAGGAATGAATGATTGTGTGTCAATATAAGATTTCCTATATACTTTCAGATATCAACTCAATCCATTATTTAAATTGGAAGCAGTTATATTATTTATTCACAGTATGGTCTATTCATGCATTATCTCTATATTCATAGACCCAGGGTACACGTATTTGTACCCCCAAATACTAATTAATACGTCTTCAACATATTGCTCCCAGCAATGGTGGAAGAAGTACTCATGTCACCTGATCTACATATACATTTTATCACTGTCATATTCTGGACACAAAATGCAAAGGTCACACTTATGATTGTAGCAAAGCCTAATTGGAAAGTGAGCATGGATTACTAAAAACTTCCTTCTCCTGGTTGCCTAATGCTCTCCAATGTCAATCCTATTGGTGACTACACACTTGTTTCTTCCTAAGATTACATATTCAACCTCAACCCTGTTGAAAATGTCTATTCCTATCACTCAACTTATACCTTGCCTGATTTCCTAATGTCTCTATTGATATCTGCTTTCCTACATGTTTTTCCCCAGTTCATCATTGTGACTGACTCTTCACATGTGCTGACATTTACATTCACTCTCTAACCGACACCCAATTGCTAAAGAACTTTTGGTCCAAATTTTACACTCACTCTTCTTCCTAAACCTACCGACTAGCTTCCTAATCTTACCTACTATCCCTTTTTGACTGGATGTTCTCTTCTACATTCAATCATCCGAGGTACAAGGTCCTATGCCATTGTATATCAATTTATCTGAGACATCTGTGCAGAATGTGATTCAAAGCTAAGTATCCCAATCAAGGGCCCAATGCCCTTCTGGCCTTCAAATCTTACTTAGATTTCCTTTTTCATACATATATTTCACCTATATATGATTATAAATATCGCAGGTTCCCAATACCATTCTACAACTAGCAGAATGATTCCTAACCCAAATCGAACATGTTCTTAACCCTAACCAGACACTGTTCCCTCAATCTAACTTTACAGAAGAGCAGGGACAGAGTTGGTCTTACAATACAGGAATGGAGGGGATCTTCCACCTGCTGAGAACCTCAAAGGTCCATGCAGAAATGAACCCTGGAGAAGATGTAGGCAGCTATGAAGGCCCTGAGAGAGCAAAAGTCAACTTCCATGGCAAACAACCTGGTCAGGATGAAGGGATGTGTCTGAATGAGCCTCTCTCTTCTTAATGTAGACAAGATGGACCAAACCAGGTCTGTGTGGAGAGCTGTTCCTTGGTGCCTATGGTTGATATTCCATTCTAACTTGTGAAAGTGTCACAGGAAGCAGGGGCAGCCTCCATCTCCTGGGACACTTGCAAGCAACTCTTAGGACACAGTGGTTGCCAGGCAGTGACCTCATTCAGTTCCTGAAGGAAGTGACCTCACCTCACTTCCTTGGTGATGGAACTCTCTGAACTTGGGATCCAGGAAGCCAGGCACCCAGAGGCAGTCCCAGTCCTAGTCCCAGTGGGCTCACTTGTTTGGATTTACCAAGGACAGAGTCAGTCTTCCTTGGTCCCTACTGATGTGAGGATGGCCAAATGCCAGGAAAGCACTGACGAGGGCCTTGCCTGAGAAAGCAGGTCGTGGCTCACCACTGGCTCCTGACAACTTCACAGAGTTGGCCAAGGAGGCCAGATCTGAGACAGGACAGGCCATTTCGGGGCAACATAGTATGGCCCAGCAGTCAGACAACACTCCGGGTAGTCACAGACCTACTTGGGGGAAGGAGGTGCCTTTGTGGGTGTGGGGGTGAGTTTGTGGATTTCTCTCATGTTCTGAGAATAGGTAGGAAAGGCGGTTTGTTTGTTTGGAGTGGACTGTTTCCAGTAAGTCTTTTGACAAGGCGAGTGTTTCTAAGTTTGTGTATCTCACTGTGTCCCTGGTTGTAGACATTAGAAAAGAGAATGCATCAATGGATGTGTCCTGTCTAGTAGAAAGCTTCCCAGTATTCATCCTGCCCAATTTATGAATGGACTGCGGCTTGCCTGATGGATGGGCAACACCTACTATCTTCCTAAGTTCCTGTTTTCTTCCTGCATTCTGGCCACTCTCCAGAATAGGCTCATGGTTTTGTGTCCAAGATATGTACCACCTCCAAGCTCTGTGACATGGCCAAGTACTGGAGAGCTGAAAGGAATGGTGAGCATCTCAGAAAACTCAGATATCAGTGGGACCAGTAAAGTCTCAGTGGAGAAAGCCTGCTTTGGGCCTTTTGCTTACCTATTGTTCTGTTGCCCTGAATGTCAGGAAGGCCTTTGCCTCAGGGCACCCCTTTGTGAAGCCTCAAGAAAACAGTTTTCAAATGGAAATGAATGGGCATCACCTGTGGCTCTTTGCTTCATTGCTTTGCAAAGGGATGGGTCTGAATCAGCCTCTTGGCCCTGTGTGAGGCTGTGGCTTAGATTGTCAGCACCTGATGGATTGAAGAAAGATCCCATGTGTGCATCCAAAGCCAAAATGGCAAAAAAGCAGTCATTTTGGATGAAGTCTCTCGCCTTCCTCTGTAAGGTTCCTGACCTCCATCAAGAGAGCATAGGGATCCTTTGGGTCAAATGAGTTCTTCAAAGCCCTGCAGAGGCTAGCCCATAGGTGCTTGGGTTTTCTCCTGACTCCAATTCACACAAAGAATCTATAGCCCGCAGTCAGTAGGCCTCAAATTGGAGAAGCAGAGCAGTATTAAAGGCAGGCCTATTTGATCACTCCTGGTGCACAGGAAGGCTGTCCAGGCCACCCTGATATTAGGCAAATGAGGGGCAAGGGAGCTTATTGTGGACACTGTCTTGGGCTGCGCCCCAGATGGAAACCTCCAGCCAGAGGTTATGATGAGTGTGTATATGGAAGAAGATGAGGGCCATGTGGCAGTGTTTTGGTTGGAATTGTGGTCCTTTGTGTGGCGGTTGGAAGAGATGACTGGGTCCACCATGGCGAGAACTCTGGTGTGATTCCCCTTGGAGCCTGTGTTCTGGAACTGACCTCAGAGAAGTATTGCCATGAACTGTGTTGAGATTTTAGTAGGCCACGCTTGAGAGTCGCCCTTGGAAACTGAGATCTAGGCCCAGGTTGGCTTTCCACAGAGCACTGGGAATCTCAGCCAGGATATCACATGATTTTATTCTTACAGACCTGGCAGCCATGGTTGAGAGTCAAAACACACATGGACCTCACATGGTAGACCTCAATGGGCCTGGCTTCCTGCGACCTTTTGGCCACTCTTTGGGAAGCTTTGTTTGTGAGAGTTCTCCAGAGCTTTCATTGAAATGAGCTTCCTCACCATTTAATGGTTCCTGAATGAATGGAAACCCACAGTGCCTCCAACTTCATCCTTGAAAAATGGCTAGATAAATACCATGAAATTCTTAAGTTCCCATGACCAGGTGGCACTGGAGAACCTTTGGATGTCCTGTTGCTGATCAGGAGTGTACCAGACAGTGCCTTGATTGGCTGGGTTTCATGAAAATGGTGTAGAACAGAGATGCCAGTAAGGTGGGGCCTGCTGAGTAGTGGGCCTAGAGAAGTGGTGTGCAGGAGTGTGATAAAACATCTGTGGTAGGGCCATGTGGATCTGACATTGGCTTCCAAATGGCTTGTGACTGACATGGTGCAGCCGGCAGACACTTATATGGAAAGGCATCTTGTTATATGGAGAGGTTTCAGGGCAATGTTCAGAATCAGGTTGCTAGGGTCAAGGGGGCGAGCTCTGTGGGATAGAAGACTGGTTGGTGCATTCTCCTAGGACCCTGACCCACCACAGGTGACAGAACTCCCTCCAGCACTGTGTCCCCTTTGAAGTCCTTGTATTTCATGAAGCAAATACCAAACTCCCAGTGCAGCAGCCAGAAACACCACGAAAAGTCGAGGAGGACCAAATGGCTTCACAGTCCACACGGGGAGACACTTAGCCTCCAGTGGCCACTGTGGACCTACAAAGAGAGAATTCAGCACTTCTGCCTCATGTTCATTGGAAAATCAGAAACCATGTCCTCCAGGTCACATAGATGCAGACCCAGCTTTGATGGTCTCACTCCAAAGGAAGCTAAAGCTCCTGACAACAACATATATTTCAAGTGCCCAACCTCAGAGGCAGTTTCTCACGAAGTCTTTAGGCCAGCAGAGCTCCATGTTTGTGGAGTGTTTACCCTGTCCCTTACTTATGGAAACTCCTCTACCACCTCCAAGGTTGGGAACTCCTGAGCATTTTCCATTCCACATATGTATCCACAGATTTTCTAACTCTTCCCCTCGAGTTGCTTCTTCCTTGGGGCGAAGGTCATGTCAAGGCATTGTTCTGGATGAGAGTGGGAAGATTTTTGTGTAGCACGTATTTGCATACACATTGGATTCATTTCCTATTTTCCACTTGAAATACTGATTCCCTGACACTAACCCATACCCTACTAGACTCTGACTATGAGTCCTAATATGATGGAGAAAAAGAACCCAAACAGAATAGAAATACAAGCAGTTCAGAGGAGGCATGGTGTATAGTTGCACTTGCCTTTTGCATTATAAAGGGTAGGTGTTATAAATCTAGTCCAATTGAATAGAAATAGTTCTCCATGTGTTTTTAAAGTTAACAAATATGTGAATTCCTGTCTCCCTTTCTCTGTAGCCTATTCAGCACATGTATTTTTACATGCACATAAAGAATCCTACCTGGTATCCCACGTATATTCTTGTGAGGTGGCTGACTTGGCAGATACAAATTGTGAGAAGAGATCACTCCTCCCAAACGCTGTTGGAACTGAAACTTCAACCTATGGGTGAGCTTCCTACTTGAACAACAGGATACAAAAATCCATGTTCAGTAAAATAAATATTTTTGGATCTGTGGATGATATATATTTCATCATGAATTTCAAATGGCATATATATTTCGAATTTTTAATGTCTGTGTGTGTGTTTTGTGTGTGTGTGTATATATCGATATATATATATACACACACACACAAACTCTCTCCAGACTTTTCAAAATATGAAATATATGTGTCTTATGATACATTCCCTAAATTCATTCATGTTCATATATGTGGATTGATAATCGACTTTCACAAGATTATTCTCAGAAATATTTATCCACCTGAAATACATATTTTATTCCTAGTACTGAAAACTAACTTCCGTGGATGGTGCATAGAAATCCTAATCTTTCTACAGTAACTGACCCAGTTTAACATCAATGCAAGTAGATTCCTATGGGACATGATGTGTATTTTGACATTCATTTTTATTCAACACTGGTACCTTACTATTTCTTCAGCTGATGCACATCATAGGATGTATATTTCATCCTCAAGTTTAAAAATTTCTAGGCATTTGGTTCACTTTCAATCCCTTCCTGCTTCAGAACACATGTATTCCTCCATGTTTCTTGACTGGTTTGTTCATGAGACTTCTTTCCAAACACATGATTTTCCATTTCCATAATCACTTTTGACGCAAAACTCACCCACCCTTCAGGGTAAACCATAACCCTAATATTGCCATTAGATGTATAACTGGTAGGAATGAATGATTGTGTGTCAATATAAGATTTCCTATATACTTTCAGATATCAACTCAATCCATTATTTAAATTGGAAGCAGTTATATTATTTATTCACAGTATGGTCTATTCATGCATTATCTCTATATTCATAGACCCAGGGTACACGTATTTGTACCCCCAAATACTAATTAATACGTCTTCAACATATTGCTCCCAGCAATGGTGGAAGAAGTACTCATGTCACCTGATCTACATATACATTTTATCACTGTCATATTCTGGACACAAAATGCAAAGGTCACACTTATGATTGTAGCAAAGCCTAATTGGAAAGTGAGCATGGATTACTAAAAACTTCCTTCTCCTGGTTGCCTAATGCTCTCCAATGTCAATCCTATTGGTGACTACACACTTGTTTCTTCCTAAGATTACATATTCAACCTCAACCCTGTTGAAAATGTCTATTCCTATCACTCAACTTATACCTTGCCTGATTTCCTAATGTCTCTATTGATATCTGCTTTCCTACATGTTTTTCCCCAGTTCATCATTGTGACTGACTCTTCACATGTGCTGACATTTACATTCACTCTCTAACCGACACCCAATTGCTAAAGAACTTTTGGTCCAAATTTTACACTCACTCTTCTTCCTAAACCTACCGACTAGCTTCCTAATCTTACCTACTATCCCTTTTTGACTGGATGTTCTCTTCTACATTCAATCATCCGAGGTACAAGGTCCTATGCCATTGTATATCAATTTATCTGAGACATCTGTGCAGAATGTGATTCAAAGCTAAGTATCCCAATCAAGGGCCCAATGCCCTTCTGGCCTTCAAATCTTACTTAGATTTCCTTTTTCATACATATATTTCACCTATATATGATTATAAATATCGCAGGTTCCCAATACCATTCTACAACTAGCAGAATGATTCCTAACCCAAATCGAACATGTTCTTAACCCTAACCAGACACTGTTCCCTCAATCTAACTTTACAGAAGAGCAGGGACAGAGTTGGTCTTACAATACAGGAATGGAGGGGATCTTCCACCTGCTGAGAACCTCAAAGGTCCATGCAGAAATGAACCCTGGAGAAGATGTAGGCAGCTATGAAGGCCCTGAGAGAGCAAAAGTCAACTTCCATGGCAAACAACCTGGTCAGGATGAAGGGATGTGTCTGAATGAGCCTCTCTCTTCTTAATGTAGACAAGATGGACCAAACCAGGTCTGTGTGGAGAGCTGTTCCTTGGTGCCTATGGTTGATATTCCATTCTAACTTGTGAAAGTGTCACAGGAAGCAGGGGCAGCCTCCATCTCCTGGGACACTTGCAAGCAACTCTTAGGACACAGTGGTTGCCAGGCAGTGACCTCATTCAGTTCCTGAAGGAAGTGACCTCACCTCACTTCCTTGGTGATGGAACTCTCTGAACTTGGGATCCAGGAAGCCAGGCACCCAGAGGCAGTCCCAGCCCCAGTCCCAGTGGGCTCACTTGTTTGGATTTACCAAGGACAGAGTCAGTCTTCCTTGGTCCCTACTGATGTGAGGATGGCCAAATGCCAGGAAAGCACTGACGAGGGCCTTGCCTGAGAAAGCAGGTCGTGGCTCACCACTGGCTCCTGACAACTTCACAGAGTTGGCCAAGGAGGCCAGATCTGAGACAGGACAGGCCATTTCGGGGCAACATAGTATGGCCCAGCAGTCAGACAACACTCCGGGTAGTCACAGACCTACTTGGGGGAAGGAGGTGCCTTTGTGGGTGTGGGGGTGAGTTTGTGGATTTGTCTCATGTTCTGAGAATAGGTAGGAAAGGCGGTTTGTTTGTTTGGAGTGGACTGTTTCCAGTAAGTCTTTTGACAAGGCGAGTGTTTCTAAGTTTGTGTATCTCACTGTGTCCCTGGTTGTAGACATTAGAAAAGAGAATGCATCAATGGATGTGTCCTGTCTAGTAGAAAGCTTCCCAGTATTCATCCTGCCCAATTTATGAATGGACTGCGGCTTGCCTGATGGATGGGCAACACCTACTATCTTCCTAAGTTCCTGTTTTCTTCCTGCATTCTGGCCACTCTCCAGAATAGGCTCATGGTTTTGTGTCCAAGATATGTACCACCTCCAAGCTCTGTGACATGGCCATGTACTGGAGAGCTGAAAGGAATGGTGAGCATCTCAGAAAACTCAGATATCAGTGGGACCAGTAAAGTCTCAGTGGAGAAAGCCTGCTTTGGGCCTTTTGCTTACCTATTGTTCTGTTGCCCTGAATGTCAGGAAGGCCTTTGCCTCAGGGCACCCCTTTGTGAAGCCTGAAGAAAACAGTTTTCAAATGGAAATGAATGGGCATCACCTGTGGCTCTTTGCTTCATTGCTTTGGAAAGGGATGGGTCTGAATCAGCCTCTTGGCCCTGTGTGAGGCTGTGGCTTAGATTGTCAGCACCTGATGGATTGAAGAAAGATCCCATGTGTGCATCCAAAGCCAAAATGGCAAAAAAGCAGTCATTTTGGATGAAGTCTCTCGCCTTCCTCTGTAAGGTTCCTGACCTCCATCAAGAGAGCATAGGGATCCTTTGGGTCAAATGAGTTCTTCAAAGCCCTGCAGAGGCTAGCCCATAGGTGCTTGGGTTTTCTCCTGACTCCAATTCACACAAAGAATCTATAGCCCGCAGTCAGTAGGCCTCAAATTGGAGAAGCAGAGCAGTATTAAAGGCAGGCCTATTTGATCACTCCTGGTGCACAGGAAGGCTGTCCAGGCCACCCTGATATTAGGCAAATGAGGGGCAAGGGAGCTTATTGTGGACACTGTCTTGGGCTGCGCCCCTGATGGAAACCTCCAGCCAGAGGTTATGATGAGTGTGTATATGGAAGAAGATGAGGGCCATGTGGCAGTGTTTTGGTTGGAATTGTGGTCCTTTGTGTGGCGGTTGGAAGAGATGACTGGGTCCACCATGGCGAGAACTCTGGTGTGATTCCCCTTGGAGCCTGTGTTCTGGAACTGACCTCAGAGAAGTATTGCCATGAACTGTGTTGAGATTTTAGTAGGCCACGCATGAGAGTCGCCCTTGGAAACTGAGATCTAGGCCCAGGTTGGCTTTCCACAGAGCACTGGGAATCTCAGCCAGGATATCACATGATTTTATTCTTACAGACCTGGCAGCCATGGTTGAGAGTCAAAACACACATGGACCTCACATGGTAGACCTCAATGGGCCTGGCTTCCTGCGACCTTTTGGCCACTCTTTGGGAAGCTTTGTTTGTGAGAGTTCTCCAGAGCTTTCATTGAAATGAGCTTCTCACCATTTAATGGTTCCTGAATGAATGGAAACCCACAGTGCCTCCAACTTCATCCTTGAAAAATGGCTAGATAAATACCATGAATTCTTAAGTTCCCATGACCAGGTGGCACTGGAGAACCTTTGGAATGTCCTGTTGCTGATCAGAGTGTACCAGACAGTGCCTTGATTGGCTGGGTTTCATGAAAATGGTGTAGAACAGAGATGCCAGTAAGGTGGGGCCTGCTGAGTAGTGGGCCTAGAGAAGTGGTGTGCAGGAGTGTGATAAAACATCTGTGGTAGGGCAATGTGGATCTGACATTGGCTTCCAAATGGCTTGTGACTGACATGGTGCAGCCGGCAGACACTTATATGGAAAGGCATCTTGTTATATGGAGAGGTTTCAGGGCAATGTTCAGAATCAGGTTGCTAGGGTCAAGGGGCGAGCTCTGTGGGATAGAAGACTGGTTGGTGCATTCTCCTAGGACCCTGACCCACCACAGGTGACAGAACTCCCTCCAGCACTGTGTCCCCTTTGAAGTCCTTGTATTTCATGAAGCAAATACCAAACTCCCAGTGCAGCAGCCAGAAACACCACGAAAAGTCGAGGAGGACCAAATGGCTTCACAGTCCACACGGGGAGACACTTAGCCTCCAGTGGCCACTGTGGACCTACAAAGAGAGAATTCAGCACTTCTGCCTCATGTTCATTGGAAAATCAGAAACCATGTCCTCCAGGTCACATAGATGCAGACCCAGCTTTGATGGTCTCACTCCAAAGGAAGCTAAAGCTCCTGACAACAACATATATTTCAAGTGCCCAACCTCAGAGGCAGTTCTCACGAAGTCTTTAGGCCAGCAGAGCTCCATGTTTGTGGAGTGTTTACCCTGTCCCTTACTTATGGAAACTCCTCTACCACCTCCAAGGTTGGGAACTCCTGAGCATTTTCCATTCCACATATGTATCCACAGATTTTCTAACTCTTCCCCTCGAGTTGCTTCTTCCTTGGGGCGAAGGTCATGTCAAGGCATTGTTCTGGATGAGAGTGGGAAGATTTTTGTGTAGCACGTATTTGCATACACATTGGATTCATTTCCTATTTTCCACTTGAAATACTGATTCCCTGACACTAACCCATACCCTACTAGACTCTGACTATGAGTCCTAATATGATGGAGAAAAAGAACCCAAACAGAATAGAAATACAAGCAGTTCAGAGGAGGCATGGTGTATAGTTGCACTTGCCTTTTGCATTATAAAGGGTAGGTGTTATAAATCTAGTCCAATTGAATAGAAATAGTTCTCCATGTGTTTTTAAAGTTAACAAATATGTGAATTCCTGTCTCCCTTTCTCTGTAGCCTATTCAGCACATGTATTTTTACATGCACATAAAGAATCCTACCTGGTATCCCACGTATATTCTTGTGAGGTGGCTGACTTGGCAGATACAAATTGTGAGAAGAGATCACTCCTCCCAAACGCTGTTGGAACTGAAACTTCAACCTATGGGTGAGCTTCCTACTTGAACAACAGGATACAAAAATCCATGTTCAGTAAAATAAATATTTTTGGATCTGTGGATGATATATATTTCATCATGAATTTCAAATGGCATATATATTTCGAATTTTTAATGTCTGTGTGTGTGTTTTGTGTGTGTGTGTATATATCGATATATATATATACACACACACACAAACTCTCTCCAGACTTTTCAAAATATGAAATATATGTGTCTTATGATACATTCCCTAAATTCATTCATGTTCATATATGTGGATTTATAATCGACTTTCACAAGATTATTCTCAGAAATATTTATCCACCTGAAATACATATTTTATTCCTAGTACTGAAAACTAACTTCCGTGGATGGTGCATAGAAATCCTAATCTTTCTACAGTAACTGACCCAGTTTAACATCAATGCAAGTAGATTCCTATGGGACATGATGTGTATTTTGACATTCATTTTTATTCAACACTGGTACCTTACTATTTCTTCAGCTGATGCACATCATAGGATGTATATTTCATCCTCAAGTTTAAAAATTTCTAGGCATTTGGTTCACTTTCAATCCCTTCCTGCTTCAGAACACATGTATTCCTCCATGTTTCTTGACTGGTTTGTTCATGAGACTTCTTTCCAAACACATGATTTTCCATTTCCATAATCACTTTTGACGCAAAACTCACACACCCTTCAGGGTAAACCATAACCCTAATATTGCCATTAGATGTATAACTGGTAGGAATGAATGATTGTGTGTCAATATAAGATTTCCTATATACTTTCAGATATCAACTCAATCCATTATTTAAATTGGAAGCAGTTATATTATTTATTCACAGTATGGTCTATTCATGCATTATCTCTATATTCATAGACCCAGGGTACACGTATTTGTACCCCCAAATACTAATTAATACGTCTTCAACATATTGCTCCCAGCAATGGTGGAAGAAGTACTCATGTCACCTGATCTACATATACATTTTATCACTGTCATATTCTGGACACAAAATGCAAAGGTCACACTTATGATTGTAGCAAAGCCTAATTGGAAAGTGAGCATGGATTACTAAAAACTTCCTTCTCCTGGTTGCCTAATGCTCTCCAATGTCAATCCTATTGGTGACTACACACTTGTTTCTTCCTAAGATTACATATTCAACCTCAACCCTGTTGAAAATGTCTATTCCTATCACTCAACTTATACCTTGCCTGATTTCCTAATGTCTCTATTGATATCTGCTTTCCTACATGTTTTTCCCCAGTTCATCATTGTGACTGACTCTTCACATGTGCTGACATTTACATTCACTCTCTAACCGACACCCAATTGCTAAAGAACTTTTGGTCCAAATTTTACACTCACTCTTCTTCCTAAACCTACCGACTAGCTTCCTAATCTTACCTACTATCCCTTTTTGACTGGATGTTCTCTTCTACATTCAATCATCCGAGGTACAAGGTCCTATGCCATTGTATATCAATTTATCTGAGACATCTGTGCAGAATGTGATTCAAAGCTAAGTATCCCAATCAAGGGCCCAATGCCCTTCTGGCCTTCAAATCTTACTTAGATTTCCTTTTTCATACATATATTTCACCTATATATGATTATAAATATCGCAGGTTCCCAATACCATTCTACAACTAGCAGAATGATTCCTAACCCAAATCGAACATGTTCTTAACCCTAACCAGACACTGTTCCCTCAATCTAACTTTACAGAAGAGCAGGGACAGAGTTGGTCTTACAATACAGGAATGGAGGGGATCTTCCACCTGCTGAGAACCTCAAAGGTCCATGCAGAAATGAACCCTGGAGAAGATGTAGGCAGCTATGAAGGCCCTGAGAGAGCAAAAGTCAACTTCCATGGCAAACAACCTGGTCAGGATGAAGGGATGTGTCTGAATGAGCCTCTCTCTTCTTAATGTAGACAAGATGGACCAAACCAGGTCTGTGTGGAGAGCTGTTCCTTGGTGCCTATGGTTGATATTCCATTCTAACTTGTGAAAGTGTCACAGGAAGCAGGGGCAGCCTCCATCTCCTGGGACACTTGCAAGCAACTCTTAGGACACAGTGGTTGCCAGGCAGTGACCTCATTCAGTTCCTGAAGGAAGTGACCTCACCTCACTTCCTTGGTGATGGAACTCTCTGAACTTGGGATCCAGGAAGCCAGGCACCCAGAGGCAGTCCCAGCCCCAGTCCCAGTGGGCTCACTTGTTTGGATTTACCAAGGACAGAGTCAGTCTTCCTTGGTCCCTACTGATGTGAGGATGGCCAAATGCCAGGAAAGCACTGACGAGGGCCTTGCCTGAGAAAGCAGGTCGTGGCTCACCACTGGCTCCTGACAACTTCACAGAGTTGGCCAAGGAGGCCAGATCTGAGACAGGACAGGCCATTTCGGGGCAACATAGTATGGCCCAGCAGTCAGACAACACTCCGGGTAGTCACAGACCTACTTGGGGGAAGGAGGTGCCTTTGTGGGTGTGGGGGTGAGTTTGTGGATTTCTCTCATGTTCTGAGAATAGGTAGGAAAGGCGGTTTGTTTGTTTGGAGTGGACTGTTTCCAGTAAGTCTTTTGACAAGGCGAGTGTTTCTAAGTTTGTGTATCTCACTGTGTCCCTGGTTGTAGACATTAGAAAAGAGAATGCACCAATGGATGTGTCCTGTCTAGTAGAAAGCTTCCCAGTATTCATCCTGCCCAATTTATGAATGGACTGCGGCTTGCCTGATGGATGGGCAACACCTACTATCTTCCTAAGTTCCTGTTTTCTTCCTGCATTCTGGCCACTCTCCAGAATAGGCTCATGGTTTTGTGTCCAAGATATGTACCACCTCCAAGCTCTGTGACATGGCCATGTACTGGAGAGCTGAAAGGAATGGTGAGCATCTCAGAAAACTCAGATATCAGTGGGACCAGTAAAGTCTCAGTGGAGAAAGCCTGCTTTGGGCCTTTTGCTTACCTATTGTTCTGTTGCCCTGAATGTCAGGAAGGCCTTTGCCTCAGGGCACCCCTTTGTGAAGCCTGAAGAAAACAGTTTTCAAATGGAAATGAATGGGCATCACCTGTGGCTCTTTGCTTCATTGCTTTGGAAAGGGATGGGTCTGAATCAGCCTCTTGGCCCTGTGTGAGGCTGTGGCTTAGATTGTCAGCACCTGATGGATTGAAGAAAGATCCCATGTGTGCATCCAAAGCCAAAATGGCAAAAAAGCAGTCATTTTGGATGAAGTCTCTCGCCTTCCTCTGTAAGGTTCCTGACCTCCATCAAGAGAGCATAGGGATCCTTTGGGTCAAATGAGTTCTTCAAAGCCCTGCAGAGGCTAGCCCATAGGTGCTTGGGTTTTCTCCTGACTCCAATTCACACAAAGAATCTATAGCCCGCAGTCAGTAGGCCTCAAATTGGAGAAGCAGAGCAGTATTAAAGGCAGGCCTATTTGATCACTCCTGGTGCACAGGAAGGCTGTCCAGGCCACCCTGATATTAGGCAAATGAGGGGCAAGGGAGCTTATTGTGGACACTGTCTTGGGCTGCGCCCCTGATGGAAACCTCCAGCCAGAGGTTATGATGAGTGTGTATATGGAAGAAGATGAGGGCCATGTGGCAGTGTTTTGGTTGGAATTGTGGTCCTTTGTGTGGCGGTTGGAAGAGATGACTGGGTCCACCATGGCGAGAACTCTGGTGTGATTCCCCTTGGAGCCTGTGTTCTGGAACTGACCTCAGAGAAGTATTGCCATGAACTGTGTTGAGATTTTAGTAGGCCACGCATGAGAGTCGCCCTTGGAAACTGAGATCTAGGCCCAGGTTGGCTTTCCACAGAGCACTGGGAATCTCAGCCAGGATATCACATGATTTTATTCTTACAGACCTGGCAGCCATGGTTGAGAGTCAAAACACACATGGACCTCACATGGTAGACCTCAATGGGCCTGGCTTCCTGCGACCTTTTGGCCACTCTTTGGGAAGCTTTGTTTGTGAGAGTTCTCCAGAGCTTTCATTGAAATGAGCTTCCTCACCATTTAATGGTTCCTGAATGAATGGAAACCCACAGTGCCTCCAACTTCATCCTTGAAAAATGGCTAGATAAATACCATGAAATTCTTAAGTTCCCATGACCAGGTGGCACTGGAGAACCTTTGGATGTCCTGTTGCTGATCAGGAGTGTACCAGACAGTGCCTTGATTGGCTGGGTTTCATGAAAATGGTGTAGAACAGAGATGCCAGTAAGGTGGGGCCTGCTGAGTAGTGGGCCTAGAGAAGTGGTGTGCAGGAGTGTGATAAAACATCTGTGGTAGGGCCATGTGGATCTGACATTGGCTTCCAAATGGCTTGTGACTGACATGGTGCAGCCGGCAGACACTTATATGGAAAGGCATCTTGTTATATGGAGAGGTTTCAGGGCAATGTTCAGAATCAGGTTGCTAGGGTCAAGGGGGCGAGCTCTGTGGGATAGAAGACTGGTTGGTGCATTCTCCTAGGACCCTGACCCACCACAGGTGACAGAACTCCCTCCAGCACTGTGTCCCCTTTGAAGTCCTTGTATTTCATGAAGCAAATACCAAACTCCCAGTGCAGCAGCAAGAAACACCACGAAAAGTCGAGGAGGACCAAATGGCTTCACAGTCCACACGGGGAGACACTTAGCCTCCAGTGGCCACTGTGGACCTACAAAGAGAGAATTCAGCACTTCTGCCTCATGTTCATTGGAAAATCAGAAACCATGTCCTCCAGGTCACATAGATGCAGACCCAGCTTTGATGGTCTCACTCCAAAGGAAGCTAAAGCTCCTGACAACAACATATATTTCAAGTGCCCAACCTCAGAGGCAGTTTCTCACGAAGTCTTTAGGCCAGCAGAGCTCCATGTTTGTGGAGTGTTTACCCTGTCCCTTACTTATGGAAACTCCTCTACCACCTCCAAGGTTGGGAACTCCTGAGCATTTTCCATTCCACATATGTATCCACAGATTTTCTAACTCTTCCCCTCGAGTTGCTTCTTCCTTGGGGCGAAGGTCATGTCAAGGCATTGTTCTGGATGAGAGTGGGAAGATTTTTGTGTAGCACGTATTTGCATACACATTGGATTCATTTCCTATTTTCCACTTGAAATACTGATTCCCTGACACTAACCCATACCCTACTAGACTCTGACTATGAGTCCTAATATGATGGAGAAAAAGAACCCAAACAGAATAGAAATACAAGCAGTTCAGAGGAGGCATGGTGTATAGTTGCACTTGCCTTTTGCATTATAAAGGGTAGGTGTTATAAATCTAGTCCAATTGAATAGAAATAGTTCTCCATGTGTTTTTAAAGTTAACAAATATGTGAATTCCTGTCTCCCTTTCTCTGTAGCCTATTCAGCACATGTATTTTTACATGCACATAAAGAATCCTACCTGGTATCCCACGTATATTCTTGTGAGGTGGCTGACTTGGCAGATACAAATTGTGAGAAGAGATCACTCCTCCCAAACGCTGTTGGAACTGAAACTTCAACCTATGGGTGAGCTTCCTACTTGAACAACAGGATACAAAAATCCATGTTCAGTAAAATAAATATTTTTGGATCTGTGGATGATATATATTTCATCATGAATTTCAAATGGCATATATATTTCGAATTTTTAATGTCTGTGTGTGTGTTTTGTGTGTGTGTGTATATATCGATATATATATATACACACACACACAAACTCTCTCCAGACTTTTCAAAATATGAAATATATGTGTCTTATGATACATTCCCTAAATTCATTCATGTTCATATATGTGGATTTATAATCGACTTTCACAAGATTATTCTCAGAAATATTTATCCACCTGAAATACATATTTTATTCCTAGTACTGAAAACTAACTTCCGTGGATGGTGCATAGAAATCCTAATCTTTCTACAGTAACTGACCCAGTTTAACATCAATGCAAGTAGATTCCTATGGGACATGATGTGTATTTTGACATTCATTTTTATTCAACACTGGTACCTTACTATTTCTTCAGCTGATGCACATCATAGGATGTATATTTCATCCTCAAGTTTAAAAATTTCTAGGCATTTGGTTCACTTTCAATCCCTTCCTGCTTCAGAACACATGTATTCCTCCATGTTTCTTGACTGGTTTGTTCATGAGACTTCTTTCCAAACACATGATTTTCCATTTCCATAATCACTTTTGACGCAAAACTCACACACCCTTCAGGGTAAACCATAACCCTAATATTGCCATTAGATGTATAACTGGTAGGAATGAATGATTGTGTGTCAATATAAGATTTCCTATATACTTTCAGATATCAACTCAATCCATTATTTAAATTGGAAGCAGTTATATTATTTATTCACAGTATGGTCTATTCATGCATTATCTCTATATTCATAGACCCAGGGTACACGTATTTGTACCCCCAAATACTAATTAATACGTCTTCAACATATTGCTCCCAGCAATGGTGGAAGAAGTACTCATGTCACCTGATCTACATATACATTTTATCACTGTCATATTCTGGACACAAAATGCAAAGGTCACACTTATGATTGTAGCAAAGCCTAATTGGAAAGTGAGCATGGATTACTAAAAACTTCCTTCTCCTGGTTGCCTAATGCTCTCCAATGTCAATCCTATTGGTGACTACACACTTGTTTCTTCCTAAGATTACATATTCAACCTCAACCCTGTTGAAAATGTCTATTCCTATCACTCAACTTATACCTTGCCTGATTTCCTAATGTCTCTATTGATATCTGCTTTCCTACATGTTTTTCCCCAGTTCATCATTGTGACTGACTCTTCACATGTGCTGACATTTACATTCACTCTCTAACCGACACCCAATTGCTAAAGAACTTTTGGTCCAAATTTTACACTCACTCTTCTTCCTAAACCTACCGACTAGCTTCCTAATCTTACCTACTATCCCTTTTTGACTGGATGTTCTCTTCTACATTCAATCATCCGAGGTACAAGGTCCTATGCCATTGTATATCAATTTATCTGAGACATCTGTGCAGAATGTGATTCAAAGCTAAGTATCCCAATCAAGGGCCCAATGCCCTTCTGGCCTTCAAATCTTACTTAGATTTCCTTTTTCATACATATATTTCACCTATATATGATTATAAATATCGCAGGTTCCCAATACCATTCTACAACTAGCAGAATGATTCCTAACCCAAATCGAACATGTTCTTAACCCTAACCAGACACTGTTCCCTCAATCTAACTTTACAGAAGAGCAGGGACAGAGTTGGTCTTACAATACAGGAATGGAGGGGATCTTCCACCTGCTGAGAACCTCAAAGGTCCATGCAGAAATGAACCCTGGAGAAGATGTAGGCAGCTATGAAGGCCCTGAGAGAGCAAAAGTCAACTTCCATGGCAAACAACCTGGTCAGGATGAAGGGATGTGTCTGAATGAGCCTCTCTCTTCTTAATGTAGACAAGATGGACCAAACCAGGTCTGTGTGGAGAGCTGTTCCTTGGTGCCTATGGTTGATATTCCATTCTAACTTGTGAAAGTGTCACAGGAAGCAGGGGCAGCCTCCATCTCCTGGGACACTTGCAAGCAACTCTTAGGACACAGTGGTTGCCAGGCAGTGACCTCATTCAGTTCCTGAAGGAAGTGACCTCACCTCACTTCCTTGGTGATGGAACTCTCTGAACTTGGGATCCAGGAAGCCAGGCACCCAGAGGCAGTCCCAGTCCTAGTCCCAGTGGGCTCACTTGTTTGGATTTACCAAGGACAGAGTCAGTCTTCCTTGGTCCCTACTGATGTGAGGATGGCCAAATGCCAGGAAAGCACTGACGAGGGCCTTGCCTGAGAAAGCAGGTCGTGGCTCACCACTGGCTCCTGACAACTTCACAGAGTTGGCCAAGGAGGCCAGATCTGAGACAGGACAGGCCATTTCGGGGCAACATAGTATGGCCCAGCAGTCAGACAACACTCCGGGTAGTCACAGACCTACTTGGGGGAAGGAGGTGCCTTTGTGGGTGTGGGGGTGAGTTTGTGGATTTCTCTCATGTTCTGAGAATAGGTAGGAAAGGCGGTTTGTTTGTTTGGAGTGGACTGTTTCCAGTAAGTCTTTTGACAAGGCGAGTGTTTCTAAGTTTGTGTATCTCACTGTGTCCCTGGTTGTAGACATTAGAAAAGAGAATGCATCAATGGATGTGTCCTGTCTAGTAGAAAGCTTCCCAGTATTCATCCTGCCCAATTTATGAATGGACTGCGGCTTGCCTGATGGATGGGCAACACCTACTATCTTCCTAAGTTCCTGTTTTCTTCCTGCATTCTGGCCACTCTCCAGAATAGGCTCATGGTTTTGTGTCCAAGATATGTACCACCTCCAAGCTCTGTGACATGGCCAAGTACTGGAGAGCTGAAAGGAATGGTGAGCATCTCAGAAAACTCAGATATCAGTGGGACCAGTAAAGTCTCAGTGGAGAAAGCCTGCTTTGGGCCTTTTGCTTACCTATTGTTCTGTTGCCCTGAATGTCAGGAAGGCCTTTGCCTCAGGGCACCCCTTTGTGAAGCCTCAAGAAAACAGTTTTCAAATGGAAATGAATGGGCATCACCTGTGGCTCTTTGCTTCATTGCTTTGCAAAGGGATGGGTCTGAATCAGCCTCTTGGCCCTGTGTGAGGCTGTGGCTTAGATTGTCAGCACCTGATGGATTGAAGAAAGATCCCATGTGTGCATCCAAAGCCAAAATGGCAAAAAAGCAGTCATTTTGGATGAAGTCTCTCGCCTTCCTCTGTAAGGTTCCTGACCTCCATCAAGAGAGCATAGGGATCCTTTGGGTCAAATGAGTTCTTCAAAGCCCTGCAGAGGCTAGCCCATAGGTGCTTGGGTTTTCTCCTGACTCCAATTCACACAAAGAATCTATAGCCCGCAGTCAGTAGGCCTCAAATTGGAGAAGCAGAGCAGTATTAAAGGCAGGCCTATTTGATCACTCCTGGTGCACAGGAAGGCTGTCCAGGCCACCCTGATATTAGGCAAATGAGGGGCAAGGGAGCTTATTGTGGACACTGTCTTGGGCTGCGCCCCTGATGGAAACCTCCAGCCAGAGGTTATGATGAGTGTGTATATGGAAGAAGATGAGGGCCATGTGGCAGTGTTTTGGTTGGAATTGTGGTCCTTTGTGTGGCGGTTGGAAGAGATGACTGGGTCCACCATGGCGAGAACTCTGGTGTGATTCCCCTTGGAGCCTGTGTTCTGGAACTGACCTCAGAGAAGTATTGCCATGAACTGTGTTGAGATTTTAGTAGGCCACGCTTGAGAGTCGCCCTTGGAAACTGAGATCTAGGCCCAGGTTGGCTTTCCACAGAGCACTGGGAATCTCAGCCAGGATATCACATGATTTTATTCTTACAGACCTGGCAGCCATGGTTGAGAGTCAAAACACACATGGACCTCACATGGTAGACCTCAATGGGCCTGGCTTCCTGCGACCTTTTGGCCACTCTTTGGGAAGCTTTGTTTGTGAGAGTTCTCCAGAGCTTTCATTGAAATGAGCTTCCTCACCATTTAATGGTTCCTGAATGAATGGAAACCCACAGTGCCTCCAACTTCATCCTTGAAAAATGGCTAGATAAATACCATGAAATTCTTAAGTTCCCATGACCAGGTGGCACTGGAGAACCTTTGGATGTCCTGTTGCTGATCAGGAGTGTACCAGACAGTGCCTTGATTGGCTGGGTTTCATGAAAATGGTGTAGAACAGAGATGCCAGTAAGGTGGGGCCTGCTGAGTAGTGGGCCTAGAGAAGTGGTGTGCAGGAGTGTGATAAAACATCTGTGGTAGGGCCATGTGGATCTGACATTGGCTTCCAAATGGCTTGTGACTGACATGGTGCAGCCGGCAGACACTTATATGGAAAGGCATCTTGTTATATGGAGAGGTTTCAGGGCAATGTTCAGAATCAGGTTGCTAGGGTCAAGGGGGCGAGCTCTGTGGGATAGAAGACTGGTTGGTGCATTCTCCTAGGACCCTGACCCACCACAGGTGACAGAACTCCCTCCAGCACTGTGTCCCCTTTGAAGTCCTTGTATTTCATGAAGCAAATACCAAACTCCCAGTGCAGCAGCCAGAAACACCACGAAAAGTCGAGGAGGACCAAATGGCTTCACAGTCCACACGGGGAGACACTTAGCCTCCAGTGGCCACTGTGGACCTACAAAGAGAGAATTCAGCACTTCTGCCTCATGTTCATTGGAAAATCAGAAACCATGTCCTCCAGGTCACATAGATGCAGACCCAGCTTTGATGGTCTCACTCCAAAGGAAGCTAAAGCTCCTGACAACAACATATATTTCAAGTGCCCAACCTCAGAGGCAGTTTCTCACGAAGTCTTTAGGCCAGCAGAGCTCCATGTTTGTGGAGTGTTTACCCTGTCCCTTACTTATGGAAACTCCTCTACCACCTCCAAGGTTGGGAACTCCTGAGCATTTTCCATTCCACATATGTATCCACAGATTTTCTAACTCTTCCCCTCGAGTTGCTTCTTCCTTGGGGCGAAGGTCATGTCAAGGCATTGTTCTGGATGAGAGTGGGAAGATTTTTGTGTAGCACGTATTTGCATACACATTGGATTCATTTCCTATTTTCCACTTGAAATACTGATTCCCTGACACTAACCCATACCCTACTAGACTCTGACTATGAGTCCTAATATGATGGAGAAAAAGAACCCAAACAGAATAGAAATACAAGCAGTTCAGAGGAGGCATGGTGTATAGTTGCACTTGCCTTTTGCATTATAAAGGGTAGGTGTTATAAATCTAGTCCAATTGAATAGAAATAGTTCTCCATGTGTTTTTAAAGTTAACAAATATGTGAATTCCTGTCTCCCTTTCTCTGTAGCCTATTCAGCACATGTATTTTTACATGCACATAAAGAATCCTACCTGGTATCCCACGTATATTCTTGTGAGGTGGCTGACTTGGCAGATACAAATTGTGAGAAGAGATCACTCCTCCCAAACGCTGTTGGAACT
This sequence comes from Urocitellus parryii, assembly GCF_045843805.1. Taxonomy (NCBI): domain Eukaryota; kingdom Metazoa; phylum Chordata; class Mammalia; order Rodentia; family Sciuridae; genus Urocitellus; species Urocitellus parryii. The sequence goes on from NW_027554078.1 coordinate 96,041, forward strand.
GAAACTTCAACCTATGGGTGAGCTTCCTACTTGAACAACAGGATACAAAAATCCATGTTCAGTAAAATAAATATTTTTGGATCTGTGGATGATATATATTTCATCATGAATTTCAAATGGCATATATATTTCGAATTTTTAATGTCTGTGTGTGTGTTTTGTGTGTGTGTGTATATATCGATATATATATATACACACACACACAAACTCTCTCCAGACTTTTCAAAATATGAAATATATGTGTCTTATGATACATTCCCTAAATTCATTCATGTTCATATATGTGGATTTATAATCGACTTTCACAAGATTATTCTCAGAAATATTTATCCACCTGAAATACATATTTTATTCCTAGTACTGAAAACTAACTTCCGTGGATGGTGCATAGAAATCCTAATCTTTCTACAGTAACTGACCCAGTTTAACATCAATGCAAGTAGATTCCTATGGGACATGATGTGTATTTTGACATTCATTTTTATTCAACACTGGTACCTTACTATTTCTTCAGCTGATGCACATCATAGGATGTATATTTCATCCTCAAGTTTAAAAATTTCTAGGCATTTGGTTCACTTTCAATCCCTTCCTGCTTCAGAACACATGTATTCCTCCATGTTTCTTGACTGGTTTGTTCATGAGACTTCTTTCCAAACACATGATTTTCCATTTCCATAATCACTTTTGACGCAAAACTCACCCACCCTTCAGGGTAAACCATAACCCTAATATTGCCATTAGATGTATAACTGGTAGGAATGAATGATTGTGTGTCAATATAAGATTTCCTATATACTTTCAGATATCAACTCAATCCATTATTTAAATTGGAAGCAGTTATATTATTTATTCACAGTATGGTCTATTCATGCATTATCTCTATATTCATAGACCCAGGGTACACGTATTTGTACCCCCAAATACTAATTAATACGTCTTCAACATATTGCTCCCAGCAATGGTGGAAGAAGTACTCATGTCACCTGATCTACATATACATTTTATCACTGTCATATTCTGGACACAAAATGCAAAGGTCACACTTATGATTGTAGCAAAGCCTAATTGGAAAGTGAGCATGGATTACTAAAAACTTCCTTCTCCTGGTTGCCTAATGCTCTCCAATGTCAATCCTATTGGTGACTACACACTTGTTTCTTCCTAAGATTACATATTCAACCTCAACCCTGTTGAAAATGTCTATTCCTATCACTCAACTTATACCTTGCCTGATTTCCTAATGTCTCTATTGATATCTGCTTTCCTACATGTTTTTCCCCAGTTCATCATTGTGACTGACTCTTCACATGTGCTGACATTTACATTCACTCTCTAACCGACACCCAATTGCTAAAGAACTTTTGGTCCAAATTTTACACTCACTCTTCTTCCTAAACCTACCGACTAGCTTCCTAATCTTACCTACTATCCCTTTTTGACTGGATGTTCTCTTCTACATTCAATCATCCGAGGTACAAGGTCCTATGCCATTGTATATCAATTTATCTGAGACATCTGTGCAGAATGTGATTCAAAGCTAAGTATCCCAATCAAGGGCCCAATGCCCTTCTGGCCTTCAAATCTTACTTAGATTTCCTTTTTCATACATATATTTCACCTATATATGATTATAAATATCGCAGGTTCCCAATACCATTCTACAACTAGCAGAATGATTCCTAACCCAAATCGAACATGTTCTTAACCCTAACCAGACACTGTTCCCTCAATCTAACTTTACAGAAGAGCAGGGACAGAGTTGGTCTTACAATACAGGAATGGAGGGGATCTTCCACCTGCTGAGAACCTCAAAGGTCCATGCAGAAATGAACCCTGGAGAAGATGTAGGCAGCTATGAAGGCCCTGAGAGAGCAAAAGTCAACTTCCATGGCAAACAACCTGGTCAGGATGAAGGGATGTGTCTGAATGAGCCTCTCTCTTCTTAATGTAGACAAGATGGACCAAACCAGGTCTGTGTGGAGAGCTGTTCCTTGGTGCCTATGGTTGATATTCCATTCTAACTTGTGAAAGTGTCACAGGAAGCAGGGGCAGCCTCCATCTCCTGGGACACTTGCAAGCAACTCTTAGGACACAGTGGTTGCCAGGCAGTGACCTCATTCAGTTCCTGAAGGAAGTGACCTCACCTCACTTCCTTGGTGATGGAACTCTCTGAACTTGGGATCCAGGAAGCCAGGCACCCAGAGGCAGTCCCAGCCCCAGTCCCAGTGGGCTCACTTGTTTGGATTTACCAAGGACAGAGTCAGTCTTCCTTGGTCCCTACTGATGTGAGGATGGCCAAATGCCAGGAAAGCACTGACGAGGGCCTTGCCTGAGAAAGCAGGTCGTGGCTCACCACTGGCTCCTGACAACTTCACAGAGTTGGCCAAGGAGGCCAGATCTGAGACAGGACAGGCCATTTCGGGGCAACATAGTATGGCCCAGCAGTCAGACAACACTCCGGGTAGTCACAGACCTACTTGGGGGAAGGAGGTGCCTTTGTGGGTGTGGGGGTGAGTTTGTGGATTTCTCTCATGTTCTGAGAATAGGTAGGAAAGGCGGTTTGTTTGTTTGGAGTGGACTGTTTCCAGTAAGTCTTTTGACAAGGCGAGTGTTTCTAAGTTTGTGTATCTCACTGTGTCCCTGGTTGTAGACATTAGAAAAGAGAATGCATCAATGGATGTGTCCTGTCTAGTAGAAAGCTTCCCAGTATTCATCCTGCCCAATTTATGAATGGACTGCGGCTTGCCTGATGGATGGGCAACACCTACTATCTTCCTAAGTTCCTGTTTTCTTCCTGCATTCTGGCCACTCTCCAGAATAGGCTCATGGTTTTGTGTCCAAGATATGTACCACCTCCAAGCTCTGTGACATGGCCATGTACTGGAGAGCTGAAAGGAATGGTGAGCATCTCAGAAAACTCAGATATCAGTGGGACCAGTAAAGTCTCAGTGGAGAAAGCCTGCTTTGGGCCTTTTGCTTACCTATTGTTCTGTTGCCCTGAATGTCAGGAAGGCCTTTGCCTCAGGGCACCCCTTTGTGAAGCCTGAAGAAAACAGTTTTCAAATGGAAATGAATGGGCATCACCTGTGGCTCTTTGCTTCATTGCTTTGGAAAGGGATGGGTCTGAATCAGCCTCTTGGCCCTGTGTGAGGCTGTGGCTTAGATTGTCAGCACCTGATGGATTGAAGAAAGATCCCATGTGTGCATCCAAAGCCAAAATGGCAAAAAAGCAGTCATTTTGGATGAAGTCTCTCGCCTTCCTCTGTAAGGTTCCTGACCTCCATCAAGAGAGCATAGGGATCCTTTGGGTCAAATGAGTTCTTCAAAGCCCTGCAGAGGCTAGCCCATAGGTGCTTGGGTTTTCTCCTGACTCCAATTCACACAAAGAATCTATAGCCCGCAGTCAGTAGGCCTCAAATTGGAGAAGCAGAACAGTATTAAAGGCAGGCCTATTTGATCACTCCTGGTGCACAGGAAGGCTGTCCAGGCCACCCTGATATTAGGCAAATGAGGGGCAAGGGAGCTTATTGTGGACACTGTCTTGGGCTGCGCCCCTGATGGAAACCTCCAGCCAGAGGTTATGATGAGTGTGTATATGGAAGAAGATGAGGGCCATGTGGCAGTGTTTTGGTTGGAATTGTGGTCCTTTGTGTGGCGGTTGGAAGAGATGACTGGGTCCACCATGGCGAGAACTCTGGTGTGATTCCCCTTGGAGCCTGTGTTCTGGAACTGACCTCAGAGAAGTATTGCCATGAACTGTGTTGAGATTTTAGTAGGCCACGCATGAGAGTCGCCCTTGGAAACTGAGATCTAGGCCCAGGTTGGCTTTCCACAGAGCACTGGGAATCTCAGCCAGGATATCACATGATTTTATTCTTACAGACCTGGCAGCCATGGTTGAGAGTCAAAACACACATGGACCTCACATGGTAGACCTCAATGGGCCTGGCTTCCTGCGACCTTTTGGCCACTCTTTGGGAAGCTTTGTTTGTGAGAGTTCTCCAGAGCTTTCATTGAAATGAGCTTCCTCACCATTTAATGGTTCCTGAATGAATGGAAACCCACAGTGCCTCCAACTTCATCCTTGAAAAATGGCTAGATAAATACCATGAAATTCTTAAGTTCCCATGACCAGGTGGCACTGGAGAACCTTTGGATGTCCTGTTGCTGATCAGGAGTGTACCAGACAGTGCCTTGATTGGCTGGGTTTCATGAAAATGGTGTAGAACAGAGATGCCAGTAAGGTGGGGCCTGCTGAGTAGTGGGCCTAGAGAAGTGGTGTGCAGGAGTGTGATAAAACATCTGTGGTAGGGCCATGTGGATCTGACATTGGCTTCCAAATGGCTTGTGACTGACATGGTGCAGCCGGCAGACACTTATATGGAAAGGCATCTTGTTATATGGAGAGGTTTCAGGGCAATGTTCAGAATCAGGTTGCTAGGGTCAAGGGGGCGAGCTCTGTGGGATAGAAGACTGGTTGGTGCATTCTCCTAGGACCCTGACCCACCACAGGTGACAGAACTCCCTCCAGCACTGTGTCCCCTTTGAAGTCCTTGTATTTCATGAAGCAAATACCAAACTCCCAGTGCAGCAGCAAGAAACACCACGAAAAGTCGAGGAGGACCAAATGGCTTCACAGTCCACACGGGGAGACACTTAGCCTCCAGTGGCCACTGTGGACCTACAAAGAGAGAATTCAGCACTTCTGCCTCATGTTCATTGGAAAATCAGAAACCATGTCCTCCAGGTCACATAGATGCAGACCCAGCTTTGATGGTCTCACTCCAAAGGAAGCTAAAGCTCCTGACAACAACATATATTTCAAGTGCCCAACCTCAGAGGCAGTTTCTCACGAAGTCTTTAGGCCAGCAGAGCTCCATGTTTGTGGAGTGTTTACCCTGTCCCTTACTTATGGAAACTCCTCTACCACCTCCAAGGTTGGGAACTCCTGAGCATTTTCCATTCCACATATGTATCCACAGATTTTCTAACTCTTCCCCTCGAGTTGCTTCTTCCTTGGGGCGAAGGTCATGTCAAGGCATTGTTCTGGATGAGAGTGGGAAGATTTTTGTGTAGCACGTATTTGCATACACATTGGATTCATTTCCTATTTTCCACTTGAAATACTGATTCCCTGACACTAACCCATACCCTACTAGACTCTGACTATGAGTCCTAATATGATGGAGAAAAAGAACCCAAACAGAATAGAAATACAAGCAGTTCAGAGGAGGCATGGTGTATAGTTGCACTTGCCTTTTGCATTATAAAGGGTAGGTGTTATAAATCTAGTCCAATTGAATAGAAATAGTTCTCCATGTGTTTTTAAAGTTAACAAATATGTGAATTCCTGTCTCCCTTTCTCTGTAGCCTATTCAGCACATGTATTTTTACATGCACATAAAGAATCCTACCTGGTATCCCACGTATATTCTTGTGAGGTGGCTGACTTGGCAGATACAAATTGTGAGAAGAGATCACTCCTCCCAAACGCTGTTGGAACTGAAACTTCAACCTATGGGTGAGCTTCCTACTTGAACAACAGGATACAAAAATCCATGTTCAGTAAAATAAATATTTTTGGATCTGTGGATGATATATATTTCATCATGAATTTCAAATGGCATATATATTTCGAATTTTTAATGTCTGTGTGTGTGTTTTGTGTGTGTGTGTATATATCGATATATATATATACACACACACACAAACTCTCTCCAGACTTTTCAAAATATGAAATATATGTGTCTTATGATACATTCCCTAAATTCATTCATGTTCATATATGTGGATTTATAATCGACTTTCACAAGATTATTCTCAGAAATATTTATCCACCTGAAATACATATTTTATTCCTAGTACTGAAAACTAACTTCCGTGGATGGTGCATAGAAATCCTAATCTTTCTACAGTAACTGACCCAGTTTAACATCAATGCAAGTAGATTCCTATGGGACATGATGTGTATTTTGACATTCATTTTTATTCAACACTGGTACCTTACTATTTCTTCAGCTGATGCACATCATAGGATGTATATTTCATCCTCAAGTTTAAAAATTTCTAGGCATTTGGTTCACTTTCAATCCCTTCCTGCTTCAGAACACATGTATTCCTCCATGTTTCTTGACTGGTTTGTTCATGAGACTTCTTTCCAAACACATGATTTTCCATTTCCATAATCACTTTTGACGCAAAACTCACACACCCTTCAGGGTAAACCATAACCCTAATATTGCCATTAGATGTATAACTGGTAGGAATGAATGATTGTGTGTCAATATAAGATTTCCTATATACTTTCAGATATCAACTCAATCCATTATTTAAATTGGAAGCAGTTATATTATTTATTCACAGTATGGTCTATTCATGCATTATCTCTATATTCATAGACCCAGGGTACACGTATTTGTACCCCCAAATACTAATTAATACGTCTTCAACATATTGCTCCCAGCAATGGTGGAAGAAGTACTCATGTCACCTGATCTACATATACATTTTATCACTGTCATATTCTGGACACAAAATGCAAAGGTCACACTTATGATTGTAGCAAAGCCTAATTGGAAAGTGAGCATGGATTACTAAAAACTTCCTTCTCCTGGTTGCCTAATGCTCTCCAATGTCAATCCTATTGGTGACTACACACTTGTTTCTTCCTAAGATTACATATTCAACCTCAACCCTGTTGAAAATGTCTATTCCTATCACTCAACTTATACCTTGCCTGATTTCCTAATGTCTCTATTGATATCTGCTTTCCTACATGTTTTTCCCCAGTTCATCATTGTGACTGACTCTTCACATGTGCTGACATTTACATTCACTCTCTAACCGACACCCAATTGCTAAAGAACTTTTGGTCCAAATTTTACACTCACTCTTCTTCCTAAACCTACCGACTAGCTTCCTAATCTTACCTACTATCCCTTTTTGACTGGATGTTCTCTTCTACATTCAATCATCCGAGGTACAAGGTCCTATGCCATTGTATATCAATTTATCTGAGACATCTGTGCAGAATGTGATTCAAAGCTAAGTATCCCAATCAAGGGCCCAATGCCCTTCTGGCCTTCAAATCTTACTTAGATTTCCTTTTTCATACATATATTTCACCTATATATGATTATAAATATCGCAGGTTCCCAATACCATTCTACAACTAGCAGAATGATTCCTAACCCAAATCGAACATGTTCTTAACCCTAACCAGACACTGTTCCCTCAATCTAACTTTACAGAAGAGCAGGGACAGAGTTGGTCTTACAATACAGGAATGGAGGGGATCTTCCACCTGCTGAGAACCTCAAAGGTCCATGCAGAAATGAACCCTGGAGAAGATGTAGGCAGCTATGAAGGCCCTGAGAGAGCAAAAGTCAACTTCCATGGCAAACAACCTGGTCAGGATGAAGGGATGTGTCTGAATGAGCCTCTCTCTTCTTAATGTAGACAAGATGGACCAAACCAGGTCTGTGTGGAGAGCTGTTCCTTGGTGCCTATGGTTGATATTCCATTCTAACTTGTGAAAGTGTCACAGGAAGCAGGGGCAGCCTCCATCTCCTGGGACACTTGCAAGCAACTCTTAGGACACAGTGGTTGCCAGGCAGTGACCTCATTCAGTTCCTGAAGGAAGTGACCTCACCTCACTTCCTTGGTGATGGAACTCTCTGAACTTGGGATCCAGGAAGCCAGGCACCCAGAGGCAGTCCCAGTCCTAGTCCCAGTGGGCTCACTTGTTTGGATTTACCAAGGACAGAGTCAGTCTTCCTTGGTCCCTACTGATGTGAGGATGGCCAAATGCCAGGAAAGCACTGACGAGGGCCTTGCCTGAGAAAGCAGGTCGTGGCTCACCACTGGCTCCTGACAACTTCACAGAGTTGGCCAAGGAGGCCAGATCTGAGACAGGACAGGCCATTTCGGGGCAACATAGTATGGCCCAGCAGTCAGACAACACTCCGGGTAGTCACAGACCTACTTGGGGGAAGGAGGTGCCTTTGTGGGTGTGGGGGTGAGTTTGTGGATTTCTCTCATGTTCTGAGAATAGGTAGGAAAGGCGGTTTGTTTGTTTGGAGTGGACTGTTTCCAGTAAGTCTTTTGACAAGGCGAGTGTTTCTAAGTTTGTGTATCTCACTGTGTCCCTGGTTGTAGACATTAGAAAAGAGAATGCATCAATGGATGTGTCCTGTCTAGTAGAAAGCTTCCCAGTATTCATCCTGCCCAATTTATGAATGGACTGCGGCTTGCCTGATGGATGGGCAACACCTACTATCTTCCTAAGTTCCTGTTTTCTTCCTGCATTCTGGCCACTCTCCAGAATAGGCTCATGGTTTTGTGTCCAAGATATGTACCACCTCCAAGCTCTGTGACATGGCCAAGTACTGGAGAGCTGAAAGGAATGGTGAGCATCTCAGAAAACTCAGATATCAGTGGGACCAGTAAAGTCTCAGTGGAGAAAGCCTGCTTTGGGCCTTTTGCTTACCTATTGTTCTGTTGCCCTGAATGTCAGGAAGGCCTTTGCCTCAGGGCACCCCTTTGTGAAGCCTCAAGAAAACAGTTTTCAAATGGAAATGAATGGGCATCACCTGTGGCTCTTTGCTTCATTGCTTTGCAAAGGGATGGGTCTGAATCAGCCTCTTGGCCCTGTGTGAGGCTGTGGCTTAGATTGTCAGCACCTGATGGATTGAAGAAAGATCCCATGTGTGCATCCAAAGCCAAAATGGCAAAAAAGCAGTCATTTTGGATGAAGTCTCTCGCCTTCCTCTGTAAGGTTCCTGACCTCCATCAAGAGAGCATAGGGATCCTTTGGGTCAAATGAGTTCTTCAAAGCCCTGCAGAGGCTAGCCCATAGGTGCTTGGGTTTTCTCCTGACTCCAATTCACACAAAGAATCTATAGCCCGCAGTCAGTAGGCCTCAAATTGGAGAAGCAGAGCAGTATTAAAGGCAGGCCTATTTGATCACTCCTGGTGCACAGGAAGGCTGTCCAGGCCACCCTGATATTAGGCAAATGAGGGGCAAGGGAGCTTATTGTGGACACTGTCTTGGGCTGCGCCCCTGATGGAAACCTCCAGCCAGAGGTTATGATGAGTGTGTATATGGAAGAAGATGAGGGCCATGTGGCAGTGTTTTGGTTGGAATTGTGGTCCTTTGTGTGGCGGTTGGAAGAGATGACTGGGTCCACCATGGCGAGAACTCTGGTGTGATTCCCCTTGGAGCCTGTGTTCTGGAACTGACCTCAGAGAAGTATTGCCATGAACTGTGTTGAGATTTTAGTAGGCCACGCTTGAGAGTCGCCCTTGGAAACTGAGATCTAGGCCCAGGTTGGCTTTCCACAGAGCACTGGGAATCTCAGCCAGGATATCACATGATTTTATTCTTACAGACCTGGCAGCCATGGTTGAGAGTCAAAACACACATGGACCTCACATGGTAGACCTCAATGGGCCTGGCTTCCTGCGACCTTTTGGCCACTCTTTGGGAAGCTTTGTTTGTGAGAGTTCTCCAGAGCTTTCATTGAAATGAGCTTCCTCACCATTTAATGGTTCCTGAATGAATGGAAACCCACAGTGCCTCCAACTTCATCCTTGAAAAATGGCTAGATAAATACCATGAAATTCTTAAGTTCCCATGACCAGGTGGCACTGGAGAACCTTTGGATGTCCTGTTGCTGATCAGGAGTGTACCAGACAGTGCCTTGATTGGCTGGGTTTCATGAAAATGGTGTAGAACAGAGATGCCAGTAAGGTGGGGCCTGCTGAGTAGTGGGCCTAGAGAAGTGGTGTGCAGGAGTGTGATAAAACATCTGTGGTAGGGCCATGTGGATCTGACATTGGCTTCCAAATGGCTTGTGACTGACATGGTGCAGCCGGCAGACACTTATATGGAAAGGCATCTTGTTATATGGAGAGGTTTCAGGGCAATGTTCAGAATCAGGTTGCTAGGGTCAAGGGGGCGAGCTCTGTGGGATAGAAGACTGGTTGGTGCATTCTCCTAGGACCCTGACCCACCACAGGTGACAGAACTCCCTCCAGCACTGTGTCCCCTTTGAAGTCCTTGTATTTCATGAAGCAAATACCAAACTCCCAGTGCAGCAGCCAGAAACACCACGAAAAGTCGAGGAGGACCAAATGGCTTCACAGTCCACACGGGGAGACACTTAGCCTCCAGTGGCCACTGTGGACCTACAAAGAGAGAATTCAGCACTTCTGCCTCATGTTCATTGGAAAATCAGAAACCATGTCCTCCAGGTCACATAGATGCAGACCCAGCTTTGATGGTCTCACTCCAAAGGAAGCTAAAGCTCCTGACAACAACATATATTTCAAGTGCCCAACCTCAGAGGCAGTTTCTCACGAAGTCTTTAGGCCAGCAGAGCTCCATGTTTGTGGAGTGTTTACCCTGTCCCTTACTTATGGAAACTCCTCTACCACCTCCAAGGTTGGGAACTCCTGAGCATTTTCCATTCCACATATGTATCCACAGATTTTCTAACTCTTCCCCTCGAGTTGCTTCTTCCTTGGGGCGAAGGTCATGTCAAGGCATTGTTCTGGATGAGAGTGGGAAGATTTTTGTGTAGCACGTATTTGCATACACATTGGATTCATTTCCTATTTTCCACTTGAAATACTGATTCCCTGACACTAACCCATACCCTACTAGACTCTGACTATGAGTCCTAATATGATGGAGAAAAAGAACCCAAACAGAATAGAAATACAAGCAGTTCAGAGGAGGCATGGTGTATAGTTGCACTTGCCTTTTGCATTATAAAGGGTAGGTGTTATAAATCTAGTCCAATTGAATAGAAATAGTTCTCCATGTGTTTTTAAAGTTAACAAATATGTGAATTCCTGTCTCCCTTTCTCTGTAGCCTATTCAGCACATGTATTTTTACATGCACATAAAGAATCCTACCTGGTATCCCACGTATATTCTTGTGAGGTGGCTGACTTGGCAGATACAAATTGTGAGAAGAGATCACTCCTCCCAAACGCTGTTGGAACTGAAACTTCAACCTATGGGTGAGCTTCCTACTTGAACAACAGGATACAAAAATCCATGTTCAGTAAAATAAATATTTTTGGATCTGTGGATGATATATATTTCATCATGAATTTCAAATGGCATATATATTTCGAATTTTTAATGTCTGTGTGTGTGTTTTGTGTGTGTGTGTATATATCGATATATATATATACACACACACACAAACTCTCTCCAGACTTTTCAAAATATGAAATATATGTGTCTTATGATACATTCCCTAAATTCATTCATGTTCATATATGTGGATTTATAATCGACTTTCACAAGATTATTCTCAGAAATATTTATCCACCTGAAATACATATTTTATTCCTAGTACTGAAAACTAACTTCCGTGGATGGTGCATAGAAATCCTAATCTTTCTACAGTAACTGACCCAGTTTAACATCAATGCAAGTAGATTCCTATGGGACATGATGTGTATTTTGACATTCATTTTTATTCAACACTGGTACCTTACTATTTCTTCAGCTGATGCACATCATAGGATGTATATTTCATCCTCAAGTTTAAAAATTTCTAGGCATTTGGTTCACTTTCAATCCCTTCCTGCTTCAGAACACATGTATTCCTCCATGTTTCTTGACTGGTTTGTTCATGAGACTTCTTTCCAAACACATGATTTTCCATTTCCATAATCACTTTTGACGCAAAACTCACACACCCTTCAGGGTAAACCATAACCCTAATATTGCCATTAGATGTATAACTGGTAGGAATGAATGATTGTGTGTCAATATAAGATTTCCTATATACTTTCAGATATCAACTCAATCCATTATTTAAATTGGAAGCAGTTATATTATTTATTCACAGTATGGTCTATTCATGCATTATCTCTATATTCATAGACCCAGGGTACACGTATTTGTACCCCCAAATACTAATTAATACGTCTTCAACGTATTGCTCCCAGCAATGGTGGAAGAAGTACTCATGTCACCTGATCTACATATACATTTTATCACTGTCATATTCTGGACACAAAATGCAAAGGTCACACTTATGATTGTAGCAAAGCCTAATTGGAAAGTGAGCATGGATTACTAAAAACTTCCTTCTCCTGGTTGCCTAATGCTCTCCAATGTCAATCCTATTGGTGACTACACACTTGTTTCTTCCTAAGATTACATATTCAACCTCAACCCTGTTGAAAATGTCTATTCCTATCACTCAACTTATACCTTGCCTGATTTCCTAATGTCTCTATTGATATCTGCTTTCCTACATGTTTTTCCCCAGTTCATCATTGTGACTGACTCTTCACATGTGCTGACATTTACATTCACTCTCTAACCGACACCCAATTGCTAAAGAACTTTTGGTCCAAATTTTACACTCACTCTTCTTCCTAAACCTACCGACTAGCTTCCTAATCTTACCTACTATCCCTTTTTGACTGGATGTTCTCTTCTACATTCAATCATCCGAGGTACAAGGTCCTATGCCATTGTATATCAATTTATCTGAGACATCTGTGCAGAATGTGATTCAAAGCTAAGTATCCCAATCAAGGGCCCAATGCCCTTCTGGCCTTCAAATCTTACTTAGATTTCCTTTTTCATACATATATTTCACCTATATATGATTATAAATATCGCAGGTTCCCAATACCATTCTACAACTAGCAGAATGATTCCTAACCCAAATCGAACATGTTCTTAACCCTAACCAGACACTGTTCCCTCAATCTAACTTTACAGAAGAGCAGGGACAGAGTTGGTCTTACAATACAGGAATGGAGGGGATCTTCCACCTGCTGAGAACCTCAAAGGTCCATGCAGAAATGAACCCTGGAGAAGATGTAGGCAGCTATGAAGGCCCTGAGAGAGCAAAAGTCAACTTCCATGGCAAACAACCTGGTCAGGATGAAGGGATGTGTCTGAATGAGCCTCTCTCTTCTTAATGTAGACAAGATGGACCAAACCAGGTCTGTGTGGAGAGCTGTTCCTTGGTGCCTATGGTTGATATTCCATTCTAACTTGTGAAAGTGTCACAGGAAGCAGGGGCAGCCTCCATCTCCTGGGACACTTGCAAGCAACTCTTAGGACACAGTGGTTGCCAGGCAGTGACCTCATTCAATTCCTGAAGGAAGTGACCTCACCTCACTTCCTTGGTGATGGAACTCTCTGAACTTGGGATCCAGGAAGCCAGGCACCCAGAGGCAGTCCCAGTCCTAGTCCCAGTGGGCTCACTTGTTTGGATTTACCAAGGACAGAGTCAGTCTTCCTTGGTCCCTACTGATGTGAGGATGGCCAAATGCCAGGAAAGCACTGACGAGGGCCTTGCCTGAGAAAGCAGGTCGTGGCTCACCACTGGCTCCTGACAACTTCACAGAGTTGGCCAAGGAGGCCAGATCTGAGACAGGACAGGCCATTTCGGGGCAACATAGTATGGCCCAGCAGTCAGACAACACTCCGGGTAGTCACAGACCTACTTGGGGGAAGGAGGTGCCTTTGTGGGTGTGGGGGTGAGTTTGTGGATTTCTCTCATGTTCTGAGAATAGGTAGGAAAGGCGGTTTGTTTGTTTGGAGTGGACTGTTTCCAGTAAGTCTTTTGACAAGGCGAGTGTTTCTAAGTTTGTGTATCTCACTGTGTCCCTGGTTGTAGACATTAGAAAAGAGAATGCATCAATGGATGTGTCCTGTCTAGTAGAAAGCTTCCCAGTATTCATCCTGCCCAATTTATGAATGGACTGCGGCTTGCCTGATGGATGGGCAACACCTACTATCTTCCTAAGTTCCTGTTTTCTTCCTGCATTCTGGCCACTCTCCAGAATAGGCTCATGGTTTTGTGTCCAAGATATGTACCACCTCCAAGCTCTGTGATATGGCCAAGTACTGGAGAGCTGAAAGGAATGGTGAGCATCTCAGAAAACTCAGATATCAGTGGGACCAGTAAAGTCTCAGTGGAGAAAGCCTGCTTTGGGCCTTTTGCTTACCTATTGTTCTGTTGCCCTGAATGTCAGGAAGGCCTTTGCCTCAGGGCACCCCTTTGTGAAGCCTCAAGAAAACAGTTTTCAAATGGAAATGAATGGGCATCACCTGTGGCTCTTTGCTTCATTGCTTTGCAAAGGGATGGGTCTGAATCAGCCTCTTGGCCCTGTGTGAGGCTGTGGCTTAGATTGTCAGCACCTGATGGATTGAAGAAAGATCCCATGTGTGCATCCAAAGCCAAAATGGCAAAAAAGCAGTCATTTTGGATGAAGTCTCTCGCCTTCCTCTGTAAGGTTCCTGACCTCCATCAAGAGAGCATAGGGATCCTTTGGGTCAAATGAGTTCTTCAAAGCCCTGCAGAGGCTAGCCCATAGGTGCTTGGGTTTTCTCCTGACTCCAATTCACACAAAGAATCTATAGCCCGCAGTCAGTAGGCCTCAAATTGGAGAAGCAGAGCAGTATTAAAGGCAGGCCTATTTGATCACTCCTGGTGCACAGGAAGGCTGTCCAGGCCACCCTGATATTAGGCAAATGAGGGGCAAGGGAGCTTATTGTGGACACTGTCTTGGGCTGCGCCCCTGATGGAAACCTCCAGCCAGAGGTTATGATGAGTGTGTATATGGAAGAAGATGAGGGCCATGTGGCAGTGTTTTGGTTGGAATTGTGGTCCTTTGTGTGGCGGTTGGAAGAGATGACTGGGTCCACCATGGCGAGAACTCTGGTGTGATTCCCCTTGGAGCCTGTGTTCTGGAACTGACCTCAGAGAAGTATTGCCATGAACTGTGTTGAGATTTTAGTAGGCCACGCTTGAGAGTCGCCCTTGGAAACTGAGATCTAGGCCCAGGTTGGCTTTCCACAGAGCACTGGGAATCTCAGCCAGGATATCACATGATTTTATTCTTACAGACCTGGCAGCCATGGTTGAGAGTCAAAACACACATGGACCTCACATGGTAGACCTCAATGGGCCTGGCTTCCTGCGACCTTTTGGCCACTCTTTGGGAAGCTTTGTTTGTGAGAGTTCTCCAGAGCTTTCATTGAAATGAGCTTCCTCACCATTTAATGGTTCCTGAATGAATGGAAACCCACAGTGCCTCCAACTTCATCCTTGAAAAATGGCTAGATAAATACCATGAAATTCTTAAGTTCCCATGACCAGGTGGCACTGGAGAACCTTTGGATGTCCTGTTGCTGATCAGGAGTGTACCAGACAGTGCCTTGATTGGCTGGGTTTCATGAAAATGGTGTAGAACAGAGATGCCAGTAAGGTGGGGCCTGCTGAGTAGTGGGCCTAGAGAAGTGGTGTGCAGGAGTGTGATAAAACATCTGTGATAGGGCCATGTGGATCTGACATTGGCTTCCAAATGGCTTGTGACTGACATGGTGCAGCCGGCAGACACTTATATGGAAAGGCATCTTGTTATATGGAGAGGTTTCAGGGCAATGTTCAGAATCAGGTTGCTAGGGTCAAGGGGGCGAGCTCTGTGGGATAGAAGACTGGTTGGTGCATTCTCCTAGGACCCTGACCCACCACAGGTGACAGAACTCCCTCCAGCACTGTGTCCCCTTTGAAGTCCTTGTATTTCATGAAGCAAATACCAAACTCCCAGTGCAGCAGCAAGAAACACCACGAAAAGTCGAGGAGGACCAAATGGCTTCACAGTCCACACGGGGAGACACTTAGCCTCCAGTGGCCACTGTGGACCTACAAAGAGAGAATTCAGCACTTCTGCCTCATGTTCATTGGAAAATCAGAAACCATGTCCTCCAGGTCACATAGATGCAGACCCAGCTTTGATGGTCTCACTCCAAAGGAAGCTAAAGCTCCTGACAACAACATATATTTCAAGTGCCCAACCTCAGAGGCAGTTTCTCACGAAGTCTTTAGGCCAGCAGAGCTCCATGTTTGTGGAGTGTTTACCCTGTCCCTTACTTATGGAAACTCCTCTACCACCTCCAAGGTTGGGAACTCCTGAGCATTTTCCATTCCACATATGTATCCACAGATTTTCTAACTCTTCCCCTCGAGTTGCTTCTTCCTTGGGGCGAAGGTCATGTCAAGGCATTGTTCTGGATGAGAGTGGGAAGATTTTTGTGTAGCACGTATTTGCATACACATTGGATTCATTTCCTATTTTCCACTTGAAATACTGATTCCCTGACACTAACCCATACCCTACTAGACTCTGACTATGAGTCCTAATATGATGGAGAAAAAGAACCCAAACAGAATAGAAATACAAGCAGTTCAGAGGAGGCATGGTGTATAGTTGCACTTGCCTTTTGCATTATAAAGGGTAGGTGTTATAAATCTAGTCCAATTGAATAGAAATAGTTCTCCATGTGTTTTTAAAGTTAACAAATATGTGAATTCCTGTCTCCCTTTCTCTGTAGCCTATTCAGCACATGTATTTTTACATGCACATAAAGAATCCTACCTGGTATCCCACGTATATTCTTGTGAGGTGGCTGACTTGGCAGATACAAATTGTGAGAAGAGATCACTCCTCCCAAACGCTGTTGGAACTGAAACTTCAACCTATGGGTGAGCTTCCTACTTGAACAACAGGATACAAAAATCCATGTTCAGTAAAATAAATATTTTTGGATCTGTGGATGATATATATTTCATCATGAATTTCAAATGGCATATATATTTCGAATTTTTAATGTCTGTGTGTGTGTTTTGTGTGTGTGTGTATATATCGATATATATATATACACACACACACAAACTCTCTCCAGACTTTTCAAAATATGAAATATATGTGTCTTATGATACATTCCCTAAATTCATTCATGTTCATATATGTGGATTTATAATCGACTTTCACAAGATTATTCTCAGAAATATTTATCCACCTGAAATACATATTTTATTCCTAGTACTGAAAACTAACTTCCGTGGATGGTGCATAGAAATCCTAATCTTTCTACAGTAACTGACCCAGTTTAACATCAATGCAAGTAGATTCCTATGGGACATGATGTGTATTTTGACATTCATTTTTATTCAACACTGGTACCTTACTATTTCTTCAGCTGATGCACATCATAGGATGTATATTTCATCCTCAAGTTTAAAAATTTCTAGGCATTTGGTTCACTTTCAATCCCTTCCTGCTTCAGAACACATGTATTCCTCCATGTTTCTTGACTGGTTTGTTCATGAGACTTCTTTCCAAACACATGATTTTCCATTTCCATAATCACTTTTGACGCAAAACTCACACACCCTTCAGGGTAAACCATAACCCTAATATTGCCATTAGATGTATAACTGGTAGGAATGAATGATTGTGTGTCAATATAAGATTTCCTATATACTTTCAGATATCAACTCAATCCATTATTTAAATTGGAAGCAGTTATATTATTTATTCACAGTATGGTCTATTCATGCATTATCTCTATATTCATAGACCCAGGGTACACGTATTTGTACCCCCAAATACTAATTAATACGTCTTCAACGTATTGCTCCCAGCAATGGTGGAAGAAGTACTCATGTCACCTGATCTACATATACATTTTATCACTGTCATATTCTGGACACAAAATGCAAAGGTCACACTTATGATTGTAGCAAAGCCTAATTGGAAAGTGAGCATGGATTACTAAAAACTTCCTTCTCCTGGTTGCCTAATGCTCTCCAATGTCAATCCTATTGGTGACTACACACTTGTTTCTTCCTAAGATTACATATTCAACCTCAACCCTGTTGAAAATGTCTATTCCTATCACTCAACTTATACCTTGCCTGATTTCCTAATGTCTCTATTGATATCTGCTTTCCTACATGTTTTTCCCCAGTTCATCATTGTGACTGACTCTTCACATGTGCTGACATTTACATTCACTCTCTAACCGACACCCAATTGCTAAAGAACTTTTGGTCCAAATTTTACACTCACTCTTCTTCCTAAACCTACCGACTAGCTTCCTAATCTTACCTACTATCCCTTTTTGACTGGATGTTCTCTTCTACATTCAATCATCCGAGGTACAAGGTCCTATGCCATTGTATATCAATTTATCTGAGACATCTGTGCAGAATGTGATTCAAAGCTAAGTATCCCAATCAAGGGCCCAATGCCCTTCTGGCCTTCAAATCTTACTTAGATTTCCTTTTTCATACATATATTTCACCTATATATGATTATAAATATCGCAGGTTCCCAATACCATTCTACAACTAGCAGAATGATTCCTAACCCAAATCGAACATGTTCTTAACCCTAACCAGACACTGTTCCCTCAATCTAACTTTACAGAAGAGCAGGGACAGAGTTGGTCTTACAATACAGGAATGGAGGGGATCTTCCACCTGCTGAGAACCTCAAAGGTCCATGCAGAAATGAACCCTGGAGAAGATGTAGGCAGCTATGAAGGCCCTGAGAGAGCAAAAGTCAACTTCCATGGCAAACAACCTGGTCAGGATGAAGGGATGTGTCTGAATGAGCCTCTCTCTTCTTAATGTAGACAAGATGGACCAAACCAGGTCTGTGTGGAGAGCTGTTCCTTGGTGCCTATGGTTGATATTCCATTCTAACTTGTGAAAGTGTCACAGGAAGCAGGGGCAGCCTCCATCTCCTGGGACACTTGCAAGCAACTCTTAGGACACAGTGGTTGCCAGGCAGTGACCTCATTCAGTTCCTGAAGGAAGTGACCTCACCTCACTTCCTTGGTGATGGAACTCTCTGAACTTGGGATCCAGGAAGCCAGGCACCCAGAGGCAGTCCCAGCCCCAGTCCCAGTGGGCTCACTTGTTTGGATTTACCAAGGACAGAGTCAGTCTTCCTTGGTCCCTACTGATGTGAGGATGGCCAAATGCCAGGAAAGCACTGACGAGGGCCTTGCCTGAGAAAGCAGGTCGTGGCTCACCACTGGCTCCTGACAACTTCACAGAGTTGGCCAAGGAGGCCAGATCTGAGACAGGACAGGCCATTTCGGGGCAACATAGTATGGCCCAGCAGTCAGACAACACTCCGGGTAGTCACAGACCTACTTGGGGGAAGGAGGTGCCTTTGTGGGTGTGGGGGTGAGTTTGTGGATTTGTCCCATGTTCTGAGAATAGGTAGGAAAGGCGGTTTGTTTGTTTGGAGTGGACTGTTTCCAGTAAGTCTTTTGACAAGGCGAGTGTTTCTAAGTTTGTGTATCTCACTGTGTCCCTGGTTGTAGACATTAGAAAAGAGAATGCATCAATGGATGTGTCCTGTCTAGTAGAAAGCTTCCCAGTATTCATCCTGCCCAATTTATGAATGGACTGCGGCTTGCCTGATGGATGGGCAACACCTACTATCTTCCTAAGTTCCTGTTTTCTTCCTGCATTCTGGCCACTCTCCAGAATAGGCTCATGGTTTTGTGTCCAAGATATGTACCACCTCCAAGCTCTGTGACATGGCCATGTACTGGAGAGCTGAAAGGAATGGTGAGCATCTCAGAAAACTCAGATATCAGTGGGACCAGTAAAGTCTCAGTGGAGAAAGCCTGCTTTGGGCCTTTTGCTTACCTATTGTTCTGTTGCCCTGAATGTCAGGAAGGCCTTTGCCTCAGGGCACCCCTTTGTGAAGCCTGAAGAAAACAGTTTTCAAATGGAAATGAATGGGCATCACCTGTGGCTCTTTGCTTCATTGCTTTGGAAAGGGATGGGTCTGAATCAGCCTCTTGGCCCTGTGTGAGGCTGTGGCTTAGATTGTCAGCACCTGATGGATTGAAGAAAGATCCCATGTGTGCATCCAAAGCCAAAATGGCAAAAAAGCAGTCATTTTGGATGAAGTCTCTCGCCTTCCTCTGTAAGGTTCCTGACCTCCATCAAGAGAGCATAGGGATCCTTTGGGTCAAATGAGTTCTTCAAAGCCCTGCAGAGGCTAGCCCATAGGTGCTTGGGTTTTCTCCTGACTCCAATTCACACAAAGAATCTATAGCCCGCAGTCAGTAGGCCTCAAATTGGAGAAGCAGAGCAGTATTAAAGGCAGGCCTATTTGATCACTCCTGGTGCACAGGAAGGCTGTCCAGGCCACCCTGATATTAGGCAAATGAGGGGCAAGGGAGCTTATTGTGGACACTGTCTTGGGCTGCGCCCCTGATGGAAACCTCCAGCCAGAGGTTATGATGAGTGTGTATATGGAAGAAGATGAGGGCCATGTGGCAGTGTTTTGGTTGGAATTGTGGTCCTTTGTGTGGCGGTTGGAAGAGATGACTGGGTCCACCATGGCGAGAACTCTGGTGTGATTCCCCTTGGAGCCTGTGTTCTGGAACTGACCTCAGAGAAGTATTGCCATGAACTGTGTTGAGATTTTAGTAGGCCACGCTTGAGAGTCGCCCTTGGAAACTGAGATCTAGGCCCAGGTTGGCTTTCCACAGAGCACTGGGAATCTCAGCCAGGATATCACATGATTTTATTCTTACAGACCTGGCAGCCATGGTTGAGAGTCAAAACACACATGGACCTCACATGGTAGACCTCAATGGGCCTGGCTTCCTGCGACCTTTTGGCCACTCTTTGGGAAGCTTTGTTTGTGAGAGTTCTCCAGAGCTTTCATTGAAATGAGCTTCCTCACCATTTAATGGTTCCTGAATGAATGGAAACCCACAGTGCCTCCAACTTCATCCTTGAAAAATGGCTAGATAAATACCATGAAATTCTTAAGTTCCCATGACCAGGTGGCACTGGAGAACCTTTGGATGTCCTGTTGCTGATCAGGAGTGTACCAGACAGTGCCTTGATTGGCTGGGTTTCATGAAAATGGTGTAGAACAGAGATGCCAGTAAGGTGGGGCCTGCTGAGTAGTGGGCCTAGAGAAGTGGTGTGCAGGAGTGTGATAAAACATCTGTGGTAGGGCCATGTGGATCTGACATTGGCTTCCAAATGGCTTGTGACTGACATGGTGCAGCCGGCAGACACTTATATGGAAAGGCATCTTGTTATATGGAGAGGTTTCAGGGCAATGTTCAGAATCAGGTTGCTAGGGTCAAGGGGGCGAGCTCTGTGGGATAGAAGACTGGTTGGTGCATTCTCCTTGGACCCTGACAGGTGACAGAACTCCCTCCAGCACTGTGTCCCCTTTGAAGTCCTTGTATTTCATGAAGCAAATACCAAACTCCCAGTGCAGCAGCCAGAAACACCACGAAAAGTCGAGGAGGACCAAATGGCTTCACAGTCCACACGGGGAGACACTTAGCCTCCAGTGGCCACTGTGGACCTACAAAGAGAGAATTCAGCACTTCTGCCTCATGTTCATTGGAAAATCAGAAACCATGTCCTCCAGGTCACATAGATGCAGACCCAGCTTTGATGGTCTCACTCCAAAGGAAGCTAAAGCTCCTGACAACAACATATATTTCAAGTGCCCAACCTCAGAGGCAGTTTCTCACGAAGTCTTTAGGCCAGCAGAGCTCCATGTTTGTGGAGTGTTTACCCTGTCCCTTACTTATGGAAACTCCTCTACCACCTCCAAGGTTGGGAACTCCTGAGCATTTTCCATTCCACATATGTATCCACAGATTTTCTAACTCTTCCCCTCGAGTTGCTTCTTCCTTGGGGCGAAGGTCATGTCAAGGCATTGTTCTGGATGAGAGTGGGAAGATTTTTGTGTAGCACGTATTTGCATACACATTGGATTCATTTCCTATTTTCCACTTGAAATACTGATTCCCTGACACTAACCCATACCCTACTAGACTCTGACTATGAGTCCTAATATGATGGAGAAAAAGAACCCAAACAGAATAGAAATACAAGCAGTTCAGAGGAGGCATGGTGTATAGTTGCACTTGCCTTTTGCATTATAAAGGGTAGGTGTTATAAATCTAGTCCAATTGAATAGAAATAGTTCTCCATGTGTTTTTAAAGTTAACAAATATGTGAATTCCTGTCTCCCTTTCTCTGTAGCCTATTCAGCACATGTATTTTTACATGCACATAAAGAATCCTACCTGGTATCCCACGTATATTCTTGTGAGGTGGCTGACTTGGCAGATACAAATTGTGAGAAGAGATCACTCCTCCCAAACGCTGTTGGAACTGAAACTTCAACCTATGGGTGAGCTTCCTACTTGAACAACAGGATACAAAAATCCATGTTCAGTAAAATAAATATTTTTGGATCTGTGGATGATATATATTTCATCATGAATTTCAAATGGCATATATATTTCGAATTTTTAATGTCTGTGTGTGTGTTTTGTGTGTGTGTGTATATATCGATATATATATATACACACACACACAAACTCTCTCCAGACTTTTCAAAATATGAAATATATGTGTCTTATGATACATTCCCTAAATTCATTCATGTTCATATATGTGGATTTATAATCGACTTTCACAAGATTATTCTCAGAAATATTTATCCACCTGAAATACATATTTTATTCCTAGTACTGAAAACTAACTTCCGTGGATGGTGCATAGAAATCCTAATCTTTCTACAGTAACTGACCCAGTTTAACATCAATGCAAGTAGATTCCTATGGGACATGATGTGTATTTTGACATTCATTTTTATTCAACACTGGTACCTTACTATTTCTTCAGCTGATGCACATCATAGGATGTATATTTCATCCTCAAGTTTAAAAATTTCTAGGCATTTGGTTCACTTTCAATCCCTTCCTGCTTCAGAACACATGTATTCCTCCATGTTTCTTGACTGGTTTGTTCATGAGACTTCTTTCCAAACACATGATTTTCCATTTCCATAATCACTTTTGACGCAAAACTCACCCACCCTTCAGGGTAAACCATAACCCTAATATTGCCATTAGATGTATAACTGGTAGGAATGAATGATTGTGTGTCAATATAAGATTTCCTATATACTTTCAGATATCAACTCAATCCATTATTTAAATTGGAAGCAGTTATATTATTTATTCACAGTATGGTCTATTCATGCATTATCTCTATATTCATAGACCCAGGGTACACGTATTTGTACCCCCAAATACTAATTAATACGTCTTCAACATATTGCTCCCAGCAATGGTGGAAGAAGTACTCATGTCACCTGATCTACATATACATTTTATCACTGTCATATTCTGGACACAAAATGCAAAGGTCACACTTATGATTGTAGCAAAGCCTAATTGGAAAGTGAGCATGGATTACTAAAAACTTCCTTCTCCTGGTTGCCTAATGCTCTCCAATGTCAATCCTATTGGTGACTACACACTTGTTTCTTCCTAAGATTACATATTCAACCTCAACCCTGTTGAAAATGTCTATTCCTATCACTCAACTTATACCTTGCCTGATTTCCTAATGTCTCTATTGATATCTGCTTTCCTACATGTTTTTCCCCAGTTCATCATTGTGACTGACTCTTCACATGTGCTGACATTTACATTCACTCTCTAACCGACACCCAATTGCTAAAGAACTTTTGGTCCAAATTTTACACTCACTCTTCTTCCTAAACCTACCGACTAGCTTCCTAATCTTACCTACTATCCCTTTTTGACTGGATGTTCTCTTCTACATTCAATCATCCGAGGTACAAGGTCCTATGCCATTGTATATCAATTTATCTGAGACATCTGTGCAGAATGTGATTCAAAGCTAAGTATCCCAATCAAGGGCCCAATGCCCTTCTGGCCTTCAAATCTTACTTAGATTTCCTTTTTCATACATATATTTCACCTATATATGATTATAAATATCGCAGGTTCCCAATACCATTCTACAACTAGCAGAATGATTCCTAACCCAAATCGAACATGTTCTTAACCCTAACCAGACACTGTTCCCTCAATCTAACTTTACAGAAGAGCAGGGACAGAGTTGGTCTTACAATACAGGAATGGAGGGGATCTTCCACCTGCTGAGAACCTCAAAGGTCCATGCAGAAATGAACCCTGGAGAAGATGTAGGCAGCTATGAAGGCCCTGAGAGAGCAAAAGTCAACTTCCATGGCAAACAACCTGGTCAGGATGAAGGGATGTGTCTGAATGAGCCTCTCTCTTCTTAATGTAGACAAGATGGACCAAACCAGGTCTGTGTGGAGAGCTGTTCCTTGGTGCCTATGGTTGATATTCCATTCTAACTTGTGAAAGTGTCACAGGAAGCAGGGGCAGCCTCCATCTCCTGGGACACTTGCAAGCAACTCTTAGGACACAGTGGTTGCCAGGCAGTGACCTCATTCAGTTCCTGAAGGAAGTGACCTCACCTCACTTCCTTGGTGATGGAACTCTCTGAACTTGGGATCCAGGAAGCCAGGCACCCAGAGGCAGTCCCAGCCCCAGTCCCAGTGGGCTCACTTGTTTGGATTTACCAAGGACAGAGTCAGTCTTCCTTGGTCCCTACTGATGTGAGGATGGCCAAATGCCAGGAAAGCACTGACGAGGGCCTTGCCTGAGAAAGCAGGTCGTGGCTCACCACTGGCTCCTGACAACTTCACAGAGTTGGCCAAGGAGGCCAGATCTGAGACAGGACAGGCCATTTCGGGGCAACATAGTATGGCCCAGCAGTCAGACAACACTCCGGGTAGTCACAGACCTACTTGGGGGAAGGAGGTGCCTTTGTGGGTGTGGGGGTGAGTTTGTGGATTTCTCTCATGTTCTGAGAATAGGTAGGAAAGGCGGTTTGTTTGTTTGGAGTGGACTGTTTCCAGTAAGTCTTTTGACAAGGCGAGTGTTTCTAAGTTTGTGTATCTCACTGTGTCCCTGGTTGTAGACATTAGAAAAGAGAATGCATCAATGGATGTGTCCTGTCTAGTAGAAAGCTTCCCAGTATTCATCCTGCCCAATTTATGAATGGACTGCGGCTTGCCTGATGGATGGGCAACACCTACTATCTTCCTAAGTTCCTGTTTTCTTCCTGCATTCTGGCCACTCTCCAGAATAGGCTCATGGTTTTGTGTCCAAGATATGTACCACCTCCAAGCTCTGTGACATGGCCATGTACTGGAGAGCTGAAAGGAATGGTGAGCATCTCAGAAAACTCAGATATCAGTGGGACCAGTAAAGTCTCAGTGGAGAAAGCCTGCTTTGGGCCTTTTGCTTACCTATTGTTCTGTTGCCCTGAATGTCAGGAAGGCCTTTGCCTCAGGGCACCCCTTTGTGAAGCCTCAAGAAAACAGTTTTCAAATGGAAATGAATGGGCATCACCTGTGGCTCTTTGCTTCATTGCTTTGCAAAGGGATGGGTCTGAATCAGCCTCTTGGCCCTGTGTGAGGCTGTGGCTTAGATTGTCAGCACCTGATGGATTGAAGAAAGATCCCATGTGTGCATCCAAAGCCAAAATGGCAAAAAAGCAGTCATTTTGGATGAAGTCTCTCGCCTTCCTCTGTAAGGTTCCTGACCTCCATCAAGAGAGCATAGGGATCCTTTGGGTCAAATGAGTTCTTCAAAGCCCTGCAGAGGCTAGCCCATAGGTGCTTGGGTTTTCTCCTGACTCCAATTCACACAAAGAATCTATAGCCCGCAGTCAGTAGGCCTCAAATTGGAGAAGCAGAGCAGTATTAAAGGCAGGCCTATTTGATCACTCCTGGTGCACAGGAAGGCTGTCCAGGCCACCCTGATATTAGGCAAATGAGGGGCAAGGGAGCTTATTGTGGACACTGTCTTGGGCTGCGCCCCTGATGGAAACCTCCAGCCAGAGGTTATGATGAGTGTGTATATGGAAGAAGATGAGGGCCATGTGGCAGTGTTTTGGTTGGAATTGTGGTCCTTTGTGTGGCGGTTGGAAGAGATGACTGGGTCCACCATGGCGAGAACTCTGGTGTGATTCCCCTTGGAGCCTGTGTTCTGGAACTGACCTCAGAGAAGTATTGCCATGAACTGTGTTGAGATTTTAGTAGGCCACGCTTGAGAGTCGCCCTTGGAAACTGAGATCTAGGCCCAGGTTGGCTTTCCACAGAGCACTGGGAATCTCAGCCAGGATATCACATGATTTTATTCTTACAGACCTGGCAGCCATGGTTGAGAGTCAAAACACACATGGACCTCACATGGTAGACCTCAATGGGCCTGGCTTCCTGCGACCTTTTGGCCACTCTTTGGGAAGCTTTGTTTGTGAGAGTTCTCCAGAGCTTTCATTGAAATGAGCTTCCTCACCATTTAATGGTTCCTGAATGAATGGAAACCCACAGTGCCTCCAACTTCATCCTTGAAAAATGGCTAGATAAATACCATGAAATTCTTAAGTTCCCATGACCAGGTGGCACTGGAGAACCTTTGGATGTCCTGTTGCTGATCAGGAGTGTACCAGACAGTGCCTTGATTGGCTGGGTTTCATGAAAATGGTGTAGAACAGAGATGCCAGTAAGGTGGGGCCTGCTGAGTAGTGGGCCTAGAGAAGTGGTGTGCAGGAGTGTGATAAAACATCTGTGGTAGGGCCATGTGGATCTGACATTGGCTTCCAAATGGCTTGTGACTGACATGGTGCAGCCGGCAGACACTTATATGGAAAGGCATCTTGTTATATGGAGAGGTTTCAGGGCAATGTTCAGAATCAGGTTGCTAGGGTCAAGGGGGCGAGCTCTGTGGGATAGAAGACTGGTTGGTGCATTCTCCTAGGACCCTGACCCACCACAGGTGACAGAACTCCCTCCAGCACTGTGTCCCCTTTGAAGTCCTTGTATTTCATGAAGCAAATACCAAACTCCCAGTGCAGCAGCAAGAAACACCACGAAAAGTCGAGGAGGACCAAATGGCTTCACAGTCCACACGGGGAGACACTTAGCCTCCAGTGGCCACTGTGGACCTACAAAGAGAGAATTCAGCACTTCTGCCTCATGTTCATTGGAAAATCAGAAACCATGTCCTCCAGGTCACATAGATGCAGACCCAGCTTTGATGGTCTCACTCCAAAGGAAGCTAAAGCTCCTGACAACAACATATATTTCAAGTGCCCAACCTCAGAGGCAGTTTCTCACGAAGTCTTTAGGCCAGCAGAGCTCCATGTTTGTGGAGTGTTTACCCTGTCCCTTACTTATGGAAACTCCTCTACCACCTCCAAGGTTGGGAACTCCTGAGCATTTTCCATTCCACATATGTATCCACAGATTTTCTAACTCTTCCCCTCGAGTTGCTTCTTCCTTGGGGCGAAGGTCATGTCAAGGCATTGTTCTGGATGAGAGTGGGAAGATTTTTGTGTAGCACGTATTTGCATACACATTGGATTCATTTCCTATTTTCCACTTGAAATACTGATTCCCTGACACTAACCCATACCCTACTAGACTCTGACTATGAGTCCTAATATGATGGAGAAAAAGAACCCAAACAGAATAGAAATACAAGCAGTTCAGAGGAGGCATGGTGTATAGTTGCACTTGCCTTTTGCATTATAAAGGGTAGGTGTTATAAATCTAGTCCAATTGAATAGAAATAGTTCTCCATGTGTTTTTAAAGTTAACAAATATGTGAATTCCTGTCTCCCTTTCTCTGTAGCCTATTCAGCACATGTATTTTTACATGCACATAAAGAATCCTACCTGGTATCCCACGTATATTCTTGTGAGGTGGCTGACTTGGCAGATACAAATTGTGAGAAGAGATCACTCCTCCCAAACGCTGTTGGAACTGAAACTTCAACCTATGGGTGAGCTTCCTACTTGAACAACAGGATACAAAAATCCATGTTCAGTAAAATAAATATTTTTGGATCTGTGGATGATATATATTTCATCATGAATTTCAAATGGCATATATATTTCGAATTTTTAATGTCTGTGTGTGTGTTTTGTGTGTGTGTGTATATATCGATATATATATATACACACACACACAAACTCTCTCCAGACTTTTCAAAATATGAAATATATGTGTCTTATGATACATTCCCTAAATTCATTCATGTTCATATATGTGGATTTATAATCGACTTTCACAAGATTATTCTCAGAAATATTTATCCACCTGAAATACATATTTTATTCCTAGTACTGAAAACTAACTTCCGTGGATGGTGCATAGAAATCCTAATCTTTCTACAGTAACTGACCCAGTTTAACATCAATGCAAGTAGATTCCTATGGGACATGATGTGTATTTTGACATTCATTTTTATTCAACACTGGTACCTTACTATTTCTTCAGCTGATGCACATCATAGGATGTATATTTCATCCTCAAGTTTAAAAATTTCTAGGCATTTGGTTCA
>NW_027554079.1:0-12500 GCF_045843805.1 Urocitellus parryii
GGGTTCCATCCCTGCTACCAAAAAATAATGCAGGTTTAGGACAATCTTTTAGTGTTTTGATACATCTTGTTTGCCTGGCGTCTTAAGGCATCTAGTCTGTCTACACCTGCGAATTGTTTTTACTTTTTTAAGCCTCTATTATGTGCTAAGCCTCTAACCTTTGCTAAGCACTGGGATAAAAACTGCTGTTACTCTAAATTCCTCATCTTTTTGTGGTGACAAATGTAATTAAAATATGCTGTTATGTGTATTTTATGAGGAAAGAATATTTTGTGGGAACTCGGAGATTGGAGATGGGGATAAAGGTAGCAAGAAAGATGACAGACATTATAAAGCTGGATGCTTTATTTATACTGGTGTAAATTTAGCTCTGTCTAGTTCATAATTTGTATAACTGGTAGAAGTATCATGTGAAAACAGACAATGACTAAAAATAGCACATAAAGTTGTTACTGATCAAAGAGTAATACACCATCCTTGATGAAGTTTAGATCTACAAAATTTGACACAGGACATTGATATATGATAAAAATATTAACAATCAAAGACAATTCTGGAAGCAGAAGCTATAATAAAATATGATATGCCAGCTAGAGGCACAGAGCATGGGAGACCCTGAGTTTGATTCCCCTACCACAAAAAAATAAATATGTATGCTTAAAACTTCTTAAATGGAATATTTTTAAATTTTAGTAACAACAGTGAAATGAAGAAAATCAGAGCAATCCAAGTGAGTAATAAATTGATCAAAGAATAAAATTTATTTAGTAGAGTTTTTTTCATTCTCTACCCCAATAATTCAATATTGGCATGTCTGGCTAAAACCTTTCATTAGAACATTTTGAGAATCAGTAATATCAAAAGACCCTAAACTGTTTTAGGACTTCATAAGGAAGAAAGCTTTAGGAGAAATTTCCCAACAGACATAACCTAATGCAAGCATAGTGGAAAACTCACAGGTTTTATCTATGAAAGAAAAAGAATTTTAATCAATGGTTTTTCTCTTAATAAATTTCCATAAATAAGCTGTTGACCTTTCTGATCCTAATTTATTCCTCTATAATATTAAGGAAATAATCTACATCACAGTCATATTATCTAATTAATCCTCAAAATTTCTAGTTCAGGATCTGACAGATTTAAGAGTAAATTGTATCACTTGAATGCCAAAGCTTTTGCACTGTAACTTTTTGGTATGGGAATCTAAGATGTCATATACTTCCCTTCCTCCTTTAGATGTTTTATTTTTTAAAAAATGCTTTATAAAAGAAAGCCCTTTCCTTCATGCTTCAGGGTCATCATTATGACAATTACATTATATGTTAACAATACTGGAGACCCAAAGACTATGGGGCAATTCCATGCTGTGTGTACACATATTTGAATGTAGTCAAGTCTTGGGGTCTCTTATACTGCCTTTACATTATTGGGGCCAAGAAGTCATAAAGAAGGGTATAAAAAGCATTAAAAGATTTTTTCCCATATGTTTTACTTACTAATGTCTTTTCTTACTACTCATTTATTTTCACTTTCATGGTATATTTGAGATTTTTTTTACTGGTTCTGTAACCTGTAAGTGAAGAATGACTTTTCCTTACAAATTCCTGTATGACATTGTAACAAAAATCATGCCAATTTTAGTTAGTTTTAAAAATAATTATTCCTAGAAATTTACAGATGAAACAATATGTCTTGGATTGCTTCAAATAATCTAAGAGGCAGAAGGATTGAGGGGCTAGTGAATAAGGTAAAGATGAAACAAGGTTTATTGTGTGTTGTGGTTTTGGTGGTGGGCATGGGAAGGGGAGAGGGAGAGGGGTACCTAAACCATTCTTTTTATTGTGAAAATTTCAAACACATATAAATTTTAAAACAGGAAGAGGCATACACATTTACTAACACCTACAAAATATAGCCAAAATTAAGAGGAACTAAGTTTTGATTGGGATCTAATTTGCTGTGGTTCAGGCATTCACTTAAATTTTATTAAACCCTTTGTTTTCTCATTTGTCCAAAGAGAGCTTGGAGATTGTAATACTACATTTCTAGGCAACTGACTACAATTAATATCATGTAGATATTTTTAATCAT
Source organism: Urocitellus parryii (assembly GCF_045843805.1). Classification (NCBI taxonomy): domain Eukaryota; kingdom Metazoa; phylum Chordata; class Mammalia; order Rodentia; family Sciuridae; genus Urocitellus; species Urocitellus parryii. Next base: position 2,092 of record NW_027554079.1, read on the forward strand.
TTGCTTTTAAATAAAGATTAAATTGGTGATATTCACTTATATTTCAAAATATGTTTTCCACAATATAGTTCAGATTTAAGACAGGATAAAAGTTTTAAGTTTAAGTGTTCTTAAATATTGACAGATAACTATCAAACAATATTTTCTAATGGTTACTTCCAACATTTTTTCTAATAATGTCTTTTCTATTTAAAACTTTTTAAATTTGTCTCCATAATAGATAGTAAATGCTTTAACATACTTAGTTACAAATTAAGGCAAAATATATTGCTTTCTAGAAACTTTAATAATTTGAAACATAGAGTACAATATTGTATTTCATCCAATATATAGCACAGTTTACCAAAGATTTTGTATATCTGCTATTCTATTTTTAAATGAATGAAGTTTTCAATAACTTGAATTTTGAGAAAACAAGTTTAATTAAGATTATTACCAAGTTATGATTTAATATTTATCAGATGTGTAAATATACAAACCGTGATAGCAAATTTTAAAACTTATAAATAGTTGGCCTTACAAAATTACAATACACTGTAAATAAATCCCTCCCACATTTTATACAAACTACATGATTTTGATATACAAAGATTCTGTTTTTACACTGACAATGTACAACCGAGATTATTTACAATGAAAAAAGTCTATAAACCACAATTTAACATTCTGCTACTGGCAGTCACTATAGGAGGTAGCTTTAATTAAACGAACTGAACAGAAGCCATGTTTCCCTACTTGTGTTGTAAAAATAATTTACATAAGATAAAAATTCTTTATATGCTCAGTATGTACAGTTTAATTATTAAACTGTAATCTAGCTTAATTTTTTTAGTATATCCAGTATAATAATATGGCAGTAGGTTTGCTATTTAGTACATTGTTCAAAAAACTTATTGGGCAATCATAACTTTAAGACTCTACAAAAAAAAACATGGCAGAAGACCCTAGATGAGAATCAGGTAAAATTTTTAATTTTCAAAGACATAGGATTAAACCTTATCCTTTCTCCCCCACCCCCTTAATGATATGTCTGTCTAGTTTAACCAGAACTCAGCATATGAACTATTGAATAGGTTTTTTTGTAAGTCATGGTATGGGAAATTTTTATAGAAGCATACAAGTAATAACATAAGTTTAGGAGAATCCAGTTCACTAAGAAATAAATTATGTGCTTTGTGTCATATTTATTTTCAGCTTCCTCCAATTAAAAAATGACCCCAGTTTACTTTTTGTGTAATCCATACTGTAAATAGATGACATACCAACAAAACTGGAAAATATCAGTAGAACCAATGATATTAAGAAGCATTTATTAATGGGAACATTACATGGAGCCATCAAATCCCTTAGGTACTATTAAAATCTCATTAGTATGTAGTGTAGCCAAAACTACTTCAACTCACACATCAATTAGCCATTTATTTTGTACTAGTAATATAATTGCAAAACACTGAAAATCATGGTGAGCATAACAAAGCAATGTAAAATGACCCCAAACAAATGTACTGATATTTTTATTCTATCAGCTGTTAATATGGTTTTTAAAACATCTTCAGGTTTATATAGATTTATAAAGCAATTTAACAAAATCTATGATTCTCATGTAAAAGTGGAAATAGAAAACAATGATACCTATGTGTACTCTCACAGTTCTAGTTGGGAGACAATCAAGACAAGCCCTTTTTTGGCCCTGTAGTAAGTTGTCCTGAGATTAATGATCAAATATTAGGTAAAATTAGCAAGACTCTTTTGTCAGTTATATAAAGTCACATTTGAACTACCTTTTTAAAAATATTAACAGCTGTCCTTTATCTTGTGCTTAATTCAGAAATAGGTATAAATTTGCTCCTTATGAATCTGAAAAAACCTAAAAGTTATATTGCTATACCACACCTCAAATCCTTTTCAAGTTCTGTTTCAAATAGACCACACATTCCTTGGAAATTGCATTTTTCACCAATTAATAATTTAGGCACCTGTTCTTTGAAAAATATCAGGTTTGAAAAATAAACTTCCACCTTCCCCTTCTATGTGACACCAGGCAGTGATTACAGAAGTGCTTCCCAGATGAAAGAATAGAATATGGTTCACTCTATAAACACTGTGAATTTGGTTGATGGGGGAAATAGTTACAAACACAGTAATTCGGTCTTTAACTCTTGGTAGATTGTAAGCGTCGCACACCAAAGGGAATCCTTGACTCTGATAGAAGCAGGCTCTACCATGCCTGCACTTGGTCAGAACTGTCTGAGACAAAGGAGTCTTCTTCATCTGCCTAATCAGAGTGGGCTGACTGTGCCACAATCAGACCAATATCCCTCTGGTCTTTGGCAAGAAGCCACTGCCAATGCAGGACAGCTGTGTGATTTTATTAAGTGTTTGCATGATACTGGCTTTGTCAAAAGAAAAGATTCGCAGCAGTCACATACAGTCAGGTTACCCTACAAGTGTGAGTACATGCCACAGTCATAGTAGAAATCCTGTTCCACACAACCACCTTGGCTACTGATGGAAACTGAAACTGATCCACTTTTCTTGGTAATGTGTCACTTCAGTAACTTCCAGTCTTCTTTAAATTTTTGATTGAAGAAAACATACAGGACCAGATTTAGGCAAGCAGGCAATGGGAAAAATATCAGAGTAACAGACTTCATTATTTCAGGACTGATAGAGATTGCAGTGATCAATGGTGCAAATGAGAAAAATGCAACAGGGCAAAAAAAAGATGCAGTTGGTGAAAATTAGCCAAGTAACATGCTTAATCATGCTAGATTGTGAGTTTTCTGAGAGGTCTTCTTTTTCCAAGTTGCAGTAAAGTTTAGTGTAGATGATGGCCATTAATAAAAATGCTAGTGAGTTTAACAGCACTAAAGTCATGGTAAATCCTAATGATGGCTTCTCTCCTGTGGGAAATGGCAAGCACAAAGGTGATGCAGAATATTCCCCTCTATGGAAAAGGAGGAAACAGCCTGCTACTGCAGCACCCAGAAAAGCAAAAAGGGCTACAATCCAGAACTGCTTGAGATGATTGCTTTCCCATTTTTCATGATATTTTTTGCAGATAAGCTTCTTTCAACAGCTGCTAAACATTAATAAAATATTGCACTTTCTGAGGAAAAACCTGCAAGGAACTCAGCTGCTTTGCAGCCATTGCCAGTGTCCCACCAAATGCCAAATTCAGCAAATCTGCCCCAGGATACGGCATCAAGAAAAGTTAAGATGCCAGTATAGATTCTCATGAATAAGTTAGACACAGAAATCAAGCCTATGAACAACTTGGAGGAAGGCAGTGATGTACAAGATGTGAATGTTGTTAAAATGACTAGCAGGTTGAAAAACAATGCAACCAAGAAAATGAGCCACATGGTGAGACATGTCATCCAGCTTCCCACAGGGCTTAATAGCACCTAACATGAAAAAAAACAGAAACATGAAAGACATTTTAGAAAATACCATATTTCATTTAATATGCTTGATAGAATGACTATTGATGGTTGATTCTAGAATAAATGAGTTACCTAATTGAATAGAACCAAACTGAAAAAAAAATATTGCTTTTAAGATATTTCAGTCACAGACTAGGCTACTTTAAAAATTAAGCAGCTTAATATCTGGGTGTAGCTAGCACACACCTATAATCCCAGGGACTCAAGAGGTTGAAGCAGGAGGGGATGGCAATTTCAAGGCCAGCCTCATCAACTAAGCAAGATCCTGTCTCAAACTAAAAACATAAAAAGGCCTCAAGGGAGGGTACTCAGTAGTAAAGCTCCCCAGGGTTCACTCTCTAGTACTGAAACAAAACATAACCAGGATTAGTTTCTTTTATTATTTGGTAAGGGCATATAGAGATATTTCCAAGAAAATTTCTACTTTTTCTTTTTCTTTATTCTTTTTTTAAATATTTTTTTTTAGTTGTAGATGGACACAATATCTTTATTTTTTATGTGGTACTGAGGATTGAACCCAGTGCCTCACGCATGCCAGGCAAACACTCAACCACTGAGCTATAACCCCAGCCCTCTACTTTTTCTTATACCAAATATACAAAGCACAGAATTTAGCATATAAAAGGTACTTAAAATATTGAGGGTCTGTAATCAGATGGTTTATAACTTGCTATTCTTACCTTAAAAAAGCCACTTAAGCCTAATAAGTTGCATTTTCTGATATGTAGATAATAATGCCTACTTAATTCAGTTGATGGCTTAAGTAAATTTGCATACATAAGTACTTATGCAGGCTGCTGGGCACATAGTGGAACTTTAGTAAATATTAGCTTTTTTTTTCTTCCTTCCTTTTCCCTATGTATTTTATTTTTTAAAAAAATATTTGTATTAGTTGTTTATGAACATTTATTTGTTTGTTTGTTTGTTTATATGTGGTGCTGAGAATCTAACCCAGTGCCTCAAACATGGCAAAAGCTTTACCATTTACCACTGAGCCATAACCCCAGCTCTCTATATATTTTATAACTGATATGTATGTATATACACAGATTTGTAACATTTTAAACCCAATTTCTTATGGCATTTCACAGCAACCTGCTGAAGTTGGTTATGGTTGATAATCAATGTTAACTATTCATACAAAGCTTGGCACAAAACAAAACCCCTCTATAATAGTAAAACCCCTATATATATATATAGGATCGCAAGAATGCACTTAGTAGCTGAATTGCTGGTTCTAATAACTGACTTTGACATGCTAGTAATCTCACAAATGAAAAATATTTCATTTATAATTAAGGAGTGAAAATGTTTGACTATAAAGAACAAGAAAACTATGATTGCCTAAAGGATGTTTTAACTTTCTGAACTGTCATGAAATTTGACATATACAGTGGAACTCCAGTTCTGCACCATTTATCTGATTTTCAATGAACACAATTTTTTTAATCAAATTTATTTTCACTCTGAACCCTCAGGAAGTGCTAAAATGGAAGTTCTTTCTCACATTTTATTTTCGAGGAGGGTAGTACAGGGACAAAACCCAGGGGTGTTCTACCACTAAAGTATATATCCAGCCTTCTTTATTTTTTATTTGGAGACAGGATCTCTTTAAATTGGTGAGGGTCTCATTAAGTTGCTGACACTGACCCTGCACTTGCAGTACTCCTGCCTCAGCCTCCAGAATGGATCCGATTATAGGTGTGTCCAGTACTGCAAAAGAATGCTGTTTCCTGCCAGGTGACGTGGCACACACCTATAATCCCAGAGGCTCTGGAGGCTGAGGCAGGAGGATCATGGGTTTAAAGCGAGCCTCAGCAACTTAGCAAGGCCTTAAGCAACTCAGTGGGACCCTGCCTCTATAAATAATATATAAAAAGGGCTGAGACTGTGGCTCAATGGTTAAGCACCCGTGGGTTCAATCCCCAGTACCACCGTCTCCTCCAAAAAGTATGATGTTTACTTCTCACTGATCATCAGTTCTGTGTACAATCTCCAACACCTGAATCCTTCATGGGGAAGAGAGTCAACTGCACTCCTAACTGTCAAAAATTAATATCTGCACAATAAAATAAATTACATAAATGATTCTTGCTAGTTGCACTTACTCATCTGTTAAAATTAAGTTTGTTCTCATTCTCCACACAAGGAAATGGGTTAAATATTCAAAGCATACATACATAGGCCCTTAAGAAGCTCACAATTCAGCATCAGTTATTAGTAAATTCACAGCACTGATGATTCTAAGTTATAAAATTAATTGCCAACCCAGGCATGGTGGCACACACCTGCAATCCCAGTGGCTCAGGAAGCTGAGACCAGAGGATCGTGAATTCAAAGCCAGCCTCAGCAACACTGAGGAGATAAGCAACTCAGTGAGACCCTGTCTCTAAATAAAATATAAAATAGGGCTGGGGATGTGGCTCAGTGGCCGAGTGCCCCTGAGTTGAATCCCTGTTACCCCGTCACCCTCCCTACCCCCAAAATTAATGGCCAGTTCATCCTGTGACATCATACTAATAGGAATCTCTTTGGTAGCACCTGATTTAACAAAAAATATTTAAAACCTTGCCTTTATAGTAAAAGTATAAATCCAAGTTCTCTGGTAGGCAGACAGAATATGACATTACAATCAAGTAAATATTGGCATCATTTAATAACTTTCCTAAAACTACAACTTCAATGAAGTAAATCAGAAAGAGTAGACAAGATTGCATTTAAAAAACAATTATAGGTTCATGCTTATAATCCCAGGGGCACAAGAGGCTAAGGCAGGATGATCACAAGTTCAAAACTAGCTTCAGCAACTTAGTGAGGCCCAAAGCAACTTAATAAGACGCTGCCTCAAAATGAAAAAGTAAAACAGGTTGGTGATGTGGCTCAGTGGTTAAGCAATCCTGGATTCAATCAATACCAAAAAATAAAATGAAATAATAATAATAATAATAATAATAATAATGAAGAAGAAGAAGAAGAAGAAGAAGAAGAAGAAGAAGAAGAAGAAGAAGAAGAAGAAGAAGAAGAAGAAGACTGGGGACAAAACTCATTAATAAAGCAGAAGCTTTGCATTCTGGAGGCCCTGGGTTCAATCCCTGGCACTACAATAAATAAAGAATAATATAAAAGAGCAAGAGCTGTTAATATGCAGATTCTGATTCAGTGGTATGAGCCTGAAATTCTGCAAGAAATGCTGGTACACTGACCACACTATGAATCAGAAGGCCTTACAGGATCATCTAGTCCCACCCTTATAAAATAGAAATAACATCCATCGCCAGGAAGATTAGATATATTTGCCCAATGTTTACTTAAAGTAAAATATTACAGCCAAATGGGTTGAGCATTACCTGTTGGGGGTGTACAATGGATAATTATTTGACTACGCTCTTCATTTTCAGCAGTGCTGGTGACATTTGCTGCATCAGTGGTACCCGAATATACAACAAAGTATGTTGAATTAAAAGTGGGCAGTTCAAAAGAACCAAATGTTCCCACAATTTTCTCTCCCCTGCATGATGTTAAAGTTCAGTGTATACAAATGTGGCTTGATAATACATTAAAAATGCCAGTAACAGAGGAAAGGCCATTTTTCTCACAGACTTCATATTGACCCTTCATTTTGATTAATGTCTTAGGGAGTGTTCTGTTTCTAAAGGTTCATGTACTTGCCTTTCTCCTTTGTCACACTATGGTCTTGAAGCCTGTTATCTTCTATGTTTAAATTTGCATAAGATTCATAGCCCCAAAATGCACAGCACTGAGAAGCATATGGTACTGATAAAGACCTGGAGAAAAAATTGTAAAATACACCCTGAGTAGCAACTTCATAGACATAATTTTGTTTTGTAAAAAGCATTTTAATCTTTGAAAACCCCAACCTGTGAGTCAGAAAAGTCTAAGTATCATATACTTTAGTCTTGACCATTTATCCTCTAGGAACCTTATCTATGTTAAACACTCTGGTAAAGCTCATAAAAAATGATCATAAAGATACACCACAAAGTTTCTCCCTTTCTATGAGGTGTCTCTTAAGAAAGGTGGATGCAAATCAAGTATATATAAAGTTTCATAATAATACTGTAATTTAAAGTAAAACTGTTGCCAGGTGCAATGGCACAGGCCTATAATCCAAACTGTCATATATAAAACAGTTTTTTTGGTCAATGTTTTCTCCAGCCCTACCAATGGTTCTATGGGGTGCCTGACATCCTCTTGTGCAATACCCTTTCTACTTAAAGCAGCTAGTATTTCTACCCAAAAACACTGGCCTCTCATAAGCCAAAGCCCATTAGAGCCCAGGATATTTTGGGGAAACTTGCTAGAGACAGTGGTACAAGAAACTTTATCTGCTTTAAGAGAGAGCCCCGGGAAGATGAGGTGGCACATGCCTGAATTCCCAGCTACTTGGAAGACAAGGCTAGGATGATGGCAAGTTTAAAGTTAGCCTATACAACTTAGTGAGACCATATCTCAATATAAATGCTTTTCAAAAGGGCTGGAGATGTAGCTTAGTGGTAGAGTGCACATGCAAGACCCTTGTTCAATCCCCATACTGCAAAATGAATATATATATATATATATATATATATATATATATATATATATATATATAGAGAGAGAGAGAGAGAGAGAGAGAGAGAGAGAGAATCTGCAGGAAGCCTGTACATCCCCTTTCCTTAGCTAATTCATGTGGTTAAACCAACTCCAGTTGGCTTCTCTGATTCTTCAGCCCAAACATTCACACTGGATCAGGCAGGAAGGCAGCAATTTATGGGGGATAAACATGCGTCCTCCCTGCCATCTGGAGCCACCCCAATTCCTGTGAAACCTCCTAAAGTAGCCCTCTCCCCATCAGTCCTACTCAGGTAAATGCTGTCTGGTTCTAAGCACTCAATTTAACAAAGAACCTCCTTCCTTGGCTTCTCACATCCTTTGATTATCTCTTTGATGGGTATAAATTGTCTTTTACTTGCCCAGCTCACACATCTGGTAAATGGCAGAGCTTAAGGTTTGGACATTCAGGCTTTTAACCACCAAGTTTAATGCCATATACCATCTAGCCTCATTAAATTAAAAAAAGCAAAACAAAAACAACAACAACAACAAAATAGGGCCCTGAGCCAAACCAAAAAAAAAAAAAAATTCAAATACCACTCCATATTTTACACTTGGCCTTGAACACACCTTGTAAGTATTGCTGAGAAATAAAGTTGATGGTGCCAATTTTGTAGTCTGGTAGTGATTTGCACTGCTCACCAATGACTTCTGGCTTTTCATCTTCTGGGAACGTGCAGGATTGCACTTCCAGATCACATGACTAGTCCTGACCAAAGAGTGTGCATGGAAGGAGTTTGTGCCATGTCTGGGTGGAGCATTTAATGCTAGTGAGAGACAAGCCTAAAATATGTCTCTCTGATAGGACAAACAATAATGCCCTTTAAGGTGTTTTCTCCATTGAGCAGAGCCCTCAACCAAACTATCATGGTTGCAAAATGTGAGCAAAACACAGATCTTTTTGATTTTAAGCCATTGATATTTGGGGGTTAATAACTATCATAGCTTGTTCTAGTCTATCCTGACTGATTTAGCTAGCCTCCTATATCCATAGTTCAACCAGTTGAGGATCAAAAACTTTCTTTAAAAAAATGCTTTGATGGCTGGGGCTATAGCTCAGTGGCAGAGTGCTTGCCTAGCATGTGTGAGGCACAGGATTGGATCCTTTCATTGCATAAAAATAAACAAATAAAATAAAGGCATGCTCTTCATTGACAACTACAAAAATGAAAGTAAAAATATTTTTTAAAAACTGAATTTATGGGATAGGGTGGTGGCTCAGTGGTAGAGCACTTGCCTAGCATATGTGATGCACTGGGTATGATCCTCAGTCCCACATTTAAAAAAACAGATAAAACAAACAAATAAAATAAAGGTATTGTGTCCATATGTAACTAAAAATATTTTAAAAACTGCATTTTTACTGAACATGTATAGACATTTCTTCTTGTCATTATTTCCTAAACAATACATTATAACAACTATTTTCATAGAATTTACATTGTACTATGTTTATAAGTAATTTAGAGGTGATTCAAAATGTACCAAAATATTTATAGGTTATACAAATATTACGCCACTTTGTATAAAGTGTTGAACATCCATGGATTTGGGAGTCCAGGAGAGGTTCTGAAACCAGACTCTCAAGGATACTGAGGGACAACTGTACATACAGTATGATTGTTTACTCATTGATTCAAACATTTTTCTGCCCAGCTGGTCAAGAGTAAAAGCTTAAGCCAAAGTCCTGAAGGTCCTAGTTTAATACATCTGGGATGGGGAACAGACCTGTGCAGCTTTCTGGTACTCCCAAGTGATTCTAATGGTCTAGCAAGGCTGAGATTCCTGCATGGCTACATCTTGTGATGGTAGATTAAAATATGGTGTCTACACTTGAGGGCTACCTAGACTGAGAGGACAAGCCCAGAGCCAGAAAAATCACACTACTAAGAGGGTAAATTACCGGAAATATGCAAAAGTAAGTAAGAATATAGAAGCAATTGATGAATAATAAAGCTTTACATGTAATAGAAAGTAGATATGCTTCTTGGAAAATCCATTCATCACATGTAGTAGATATTAGATATTCTTCTTGACAAATCCATTCATCAACTCTGTGAATCCAGAGCAGGTACCCAAGCTGTCAGTTTAACATGTAGATTATTATCCATCACTATGCTTCCAGTTATGTAAAACAAAGCTTAGAAAACCTCTAAAGATGTGGTGCAGGGTCAAAATAGTTAGTACATGGCTCAATTGGACTCCAGATCCAGGCTTTTATCTATCTAGGGCCCAATGCCTTGGCTGATTCATTTAAGGCCCCTGCTTCTCTTCCAGTTTTCTCTCTGCCATGCTACTTACTGCACAGTGCTTTGGCTCCTGCTGCCATGTCTGTCTGGCGTGCCCTAC